>NW_024061987.1:0-56461 GCF_006381635.1 Hibiscus syriacus | reverse complement strand
GACTCGAAATATTAAAAATAATTATTTATATATATATATATAATATTACTAAATTTAATTTAAATAAAAAAATATATTTATATTTAATTTAAATATATATATATATACCCGACCCGATTCTCGGCCAATACCCGACCTAATACCCGGCCCAATACCGTTTAAATAATCGTTTATGCTAAACGGGGATACCCGTTTCCCCGCGGTTTTCCCCGATTACCCGACGGGGATCCCCGTTTAAATCCCCGCGGTTTTTAAACGGGGATGGGTATCGGTTTTTTAACGGGGACAGGAGGACCAATACCCGGCCCGAACCCGGCCCGTTGCCATCCCTACTTCTTTCAGCAGAGTTTATGTGTACATAAGAAATTCAACCAAACACTCTTAAGTGTGAAAGGTTTCTTTCTTTCTTGCTCCAAGCTTCCTCTGGTATTCCGCCATCCAAAGGAACTGAGGGCCCACGGTTGATCAGGTAAGCTGCAGTGTTGATAGCTTCAGCCATAGAAATTTGGACAATCCGACATGTATCCTCATGCTTCTGGCACGTTCATTCAGAGTTCTGTTCATGCGCTCTGCTACGCCATTCTGCTGCGGTGTTATGGGAACTGTTGTCTCCATATTGATCCCATTGTTTGCGCAGAAATCTCTGAATCTACTATCTCCGTCTCTCCTCCATTGTCAGACCTCAACGCTTGACTTTTAAACCAGTCTCATTTTCCACCATGGCCTTCCATTTTCTGAAGGTATCGAAGACTTCTGATTTCTTCTTCAGAAAATAAACCACACCTTCCTTGTTGAATCATCGATGAGGTGACATAATATAGTGAGCCTGCAAGAAATGGAACTGGGGATGGTCCCCATACATCAGTATGAACCAATTCTAACATTTCTGCCTTGGGGTCTGCCAATCTTTGCAAACTGACTTTCTTTTGTTTGCCAAGATGCAATCCTCGCATAGTCCGACATTTACATTCTTTAGATCCGGCAGCTTCCCCTTTGACAAAAGTGTCTTCATCCCTTTCTCGCTCATATGACCAAGCCTTTGGTGCCATAGGTTTGATTTTCCATCAGCATCTGCTACTGTAATGATATTCTCTAAATTTGAGGTTACATAGAGAGTACCAGTCTTCTTACCACGAGCAATGACGAGTGCTTCTTTGGTAATCTTCCATTCACAACCTGAAAAGGTTGTACTGTATCATTCTCCATCAAGCTGTCCTACAGAAATCAAATTTCTTTTGAGACCAGGAATATGTCTCACTCCTGTCAGCTTCCAGGTGGTCTGGTTTGGCAGCTTTAGTCAGATATCTCCTTTTCCGACGATCTTCAAGGTTTCATCATCAGCAAGATGAACCTTCCCAAAATCACCACTGACATAGTTCTCCATGATTTCTTGGCATGGCGTGGAGTAGAAAGATGCCCCTGAATCCAAAATCCATGATTCAATCAGACTGTTGACGCTTAAAATCACGGTATCACCTGTCTCCTCCGTCATGTTGGCAGATTCCTGTGCGCCGATATTTTTCTTCGGTGCTCGGCAATCTCTTTTGAAGTGACCATTCTTGCCGCAATTATAACAGGTAAAATATTTATTTCCTGTTCTTGATTTTCCCCTTCTAAATTTCGATCTGCCACGATTTGAATTTCTTTCTGAAGTTCTCCCTCTAGACTCCGTGTGCAAGGCTGATAAGGTTGATGCTTCACCCGATTCTCTCCGTCGAATTTCTTCGCTCAGTACCAGATCCCGAACATCGTTGAATTTTAATTTGATGTTTCCCGACGAACTGCTGACTGCTGTAACAGTAGCATTCCAACTGTCTGGTAAAGATGATAAGAGAATTAAAGCTTGAACTTCATCATCAAATTCAATTTCCACTGAACTCAACTGGGTTGTGATTGTGTTGAGTTCATTTAGGTGTTGTGCCACCGATGCCCCTTCCGTCATCCGCAAATTGAATAATCGCCTCATCAAATGAACTTTGTTTGAGGCCGATGGCTTCTCATATATACTGGAGAGAGCCGTCATAAGACCCGCCGTGGTCTTTTCCTTTGCTATGTTGAAAGCAACATTGCGGGATAACGTTAGTCGGATAACTCCGAGGGCTTATCTGTCGAGAAGAGCACAGTCTTCATTCTTCATGCCCTCTGGTTGTTTTCCTGAGAGGGGTTGATATAGATTTTTCTGGTATAAAAAATCTTCAATTTGCATCTTCCAAAATCCAAAGTCCGCACCATCGAACTTTTCAATTTTCACCTTCCCTTCTTCTGCAACCATCGCTCCCACTCGAATCTGGCTTCGTTTGGATCGTTTCTAACAATTTTTGCGAACCGCCGTGTATTAGAACACCTCCGTCGACAAACTCGTATCGCCGGTCAAATTTTACTATTCACGAAATTCACTATTCATGTGAATAGTAACCCGAATAGTAACCTCGAAAAAAATTGACAAAATTCACAACCCAAAAGCTCTGATACCAGTTGTTGGGAAATAAACCAAGTACAAGTAATTTCCCTATAACCAAATTAGTGAGAATGCAAAATAAAAGCGGAAAAATAATACCCGAAATTGATAACAGAGTTCAGCCAATTGTGTTTACGTCTCCGGACTGCTGCAGATCTTTTACTAAGAGAGAAAATTTACAGGTGTTTACAAAAATACTCACTACTCACAAGAAAACTCTCTAGTATTGAGAGAAAGAAATGATTTTTGGGATGGTTTTGAAGCTAAATGAGCTAGGGTATTTATAGTTGAAACTTAAGGACTTAATCTTGTAAATACCCTAAAACCTAGGGATTAATTGTGATTATCCCATTATCATTTTTCAATAAACATCTACCAAACTTTAAAAAACTATTTTTCAAAGAAACATTTACCAAACTTTGAAAACCATTTTCAAAGAAACATTTACCAAACTTTGAAAACCATTTTTTCAAAGATGGTTACCAAACTTGAAAACCATTTTTAATACTTTCAACAACCGAAACAGGAATACGATCCTCTATTTGCTCTGAAGTCGGACTGAGTCTAAAAAGACGAGTTCATGGGAATCCCAATTTTACCCAAGATTTGAATCCGATTTAAAACGAAACCATGTCACGAGAACACAGGTTAACGGATTTTGGCCGTATCGGGTAATAGAGAATTGGTTATCGGCGGGAAGAACATAAAAGAAGAGATCGTTTCGAAGGGCTATCTTGGAGAAAGATTTAAAATTAGGATAAACTACATAAATGGTCGTTGTTGTTTGAGTAATTTTTTATTCTTTCCACTAATGTTTAAAAAAAACGATATGATCATTAATATTGATAAACTTTAAATTCTATAATTTGTAATTACCTCCATTTATATATATACACACGCACACTTAATTGGCTAAAGTAGCAAAGCTTCATCCATCTGTTCTTCAACTTTTCCTCCATTTTTGTCTATAGATTATATTACTAAATTAACCGATCAACCCGAAGTTGACATATAAATTACTACTCAGTGTATTTACAAAGGCGTTTTAGACCAGAATTACAACTTCTCCTACAACAACAGAGTAAAACAGAGGCATGCATATTATAAGACACACAGCATGTAAGATTATTATGCCAGCACTTAATTGTTTGATGACCAAATACGACACCAAATATTTTAACCGTCTTCTCCACGATACTTAACACTGCCGTCTTCTTCTTTTTTGTCCTTGTAAAACGCAACCCTGTCGCCGATACAATGCTGTTTGCTGCAGACGAACTCTAGCCATCCCTTGGTAAGAACCGGCTTCCGGTACTTTTTGTCGTTTTTTCGAGTGTAGATTCTGAACTTCCAGACATGGGGTTGCTCGTCTCGAACTTGAAAATCAACCATATGTGCATTGCCCTTTAAGGTAGGGAGGGACTGAGGGACTTGCTGGGGAGGGTCACTCGTTTATCGATCAGTCTTCTTAGACTCTTTAACACGATGGGTGCCATTGATGAAGGAGAAGGACTACTTGCTTAAGCTTCTTGATGAAGCAGAAACGAAGGGGGGGCTTAATATAGAGAAGCGAATGTCCCCAGAAATCGGGTTTATCTTCTCTTTTCGTTTCCTATTCACAAGTGACAAGTCGACATCTTAATGCGCCAAAGTTGTATATCATAGGTTCATTGAAATTTGAGAATCGATAAAGTGGTTTTATATGTAATATTTTATTCATGTGTAATTAATTCTCGAATCCGATCTTTTACTTTCATCGTAAATGCAAAGGAACAAAAATCACACGTACGAGGCAAGACAGAGCAAAAGAAATAGTAATTGGTGAGGCCAAAACATAAGCTAACAGTTTGAACATAGGCAAACATGTTCTTTTTCCAAAAGTAGAAGAAAAATGGGTGTGTCGGCTACTCGTGTGTATTTACAATGCATTTTTAGACAGAATTACAAGAGATCCTACAGAACTAGTTGAAACTAAACTCAGTAGAGGGTTTGTTTATCATCTTACAAAAAAACATCTAACAGCTTTATAAACTTCAACACAGTCGGCTTCCTCTTTCTCCATGTAAAACGCAACACTCTCATCGATCCCAGGCTGTTTGCTGCAGACGAACTCTCGCCATCCCTTGGTAAGAACCGGCTTCCGGTACTTCTTGTCCCTTTTGCGAGTGTAAATCCGGAACTTCCAAACACGGCCGCACTCGTCTCGGACATGAAAACCCACCACGTGCTTATCGCCGCTTAAAGGAGGGAAACACTCGAGGGACTTGCTCGGGAGCGTCATCCGTTTCTCGATATCTGTCTTCTTTAGACGCTTGAAGACGATTGGCGCCATTGATGAAGTGCCGAACTTTTTTATGTTTGGTAGAGAAAAAACGGGTGTGTAGATGTATATAAAGAGAGAGAAAAAGGGCCGAGCTTTCTGCGATTTTTCTTCCATGGGACGCTACTTTTTCCTGCCCAACCGTGCGATTTTCTGTTTCTTGTTGTCGATGATCGAAAGTCTGATCGTGAAGTACAAAGACGGTGAAAAGATAAATAAATGGGGGAGTGAGTCGCGCGATTTTGCTCGAGCTTCTGGTTGTGACCCGCGTTTATCTTGTTTCTTTTTCTTTTGGGCAAACTATACGTTTAGTAACTTAAATTTACTCTATCTCCTATTTCGATCATATTACTTTCAATTATTTTAATTTACACACTGAATTTTATAGATTAAAATTTTTTGTCACTCCACCGTTAAATAATTAACGGCGTTATGACATGATTATATTTTAATCAAAACGACATCATTTTAGTCTAAACTTTATTTTTTAAAGAATTCAAAACAACATCGTTTTAATGAAAGTTGTCATGCTAAAACGTAATTTAATTATTTAACTGCAAAATGAAAAATAAAATTCAATCTATAAAGCTTAGTGAGTAAAATGAAAAAATCGAAAGTACATTGACTGAAATAGGAGAGGGAGTAAAATTCAATTACCAAACATGTAATTTACCCTTTTGTTTTTGGTTTTATTAAATTAACGTCGTTCTATTATGAATAAGTTTACAATTCAATTATAATATTTTTAAAAAAATATAATTAGACCATTCTATATATGGATTGTAACAATCGTATCACTTTGTCATTAAGTGCATAGCATATATGAACTTTTTTTTAATTATAATTGGATCATTATATTTATCAATTGTAATAATTAAGTCACTTAAATGTAACTAAAAAGTTAATGTATGTCACGCTATTAACAACAAAATCGTTACAATCGACAAATGAATTGATCTCATTGTTAGACTTGAGAATTTTGAGGTGTTTGTTTGCAAATATAAAGAGAATTTTTTTCTAAGAAGACAAACAACATATCTCGAAATTAACTTTATCATATGATTGTAGAGGAAATTAAAGCATTAAAACATTGAAATTTTGGATTTTTTAATCAATTTTCAGTGGATTTCATGAAAAATGAAATCGCAAAAAAAAAAAAAACGAGAGAAATATAAATATTTGAATACCAATATTATCACAAATAATGATTAAAAATCAAAATAGTTTAGGGTCTCTCTAAAAGAAACGGAAGATAATAGCAATGTCATCACTCCATTAATGAATTAATGGCAATATTAAAAAATTATTTTAAACAATTTCAATGATAAAATTAAAACTTCTTATAATTTAGTGATCAAAACTAGATTTGACCTAAAGTTTAGGGAGTAATTTTATAGTTTAACCAAAATTTTATTTTCTAATATTTTTTATAAAAATACTCTTGGTCCTGGACCATAATTTATCCAATTCAATTCAAAATATTACACAGTTTGTTATTATATTAATTTTTAAAATTTAAAATAAACATAATTAAAACTTATGAAAATAATTCAGAATATTTAAAATTTTATTAAATAAATAAAAAATAATAATTTATATATTAAGAAATAGTTATCAAATTAAAAAAATGGTTATCAAAGTTAAAGAGCTTAATCACCCCTTAAGTGTGAGTTGATGCAAACCGAAAAGGTTCAGATTATTTTACCTTGTCGCCTCTAGCGAGACTTGGAGGTTTTGTCTTAAAAAAAATTATAATTCTTTATCTATTTTATGGAAAATTACGTATATAGTAATTTATTTACTTTTATAGTTCTATATTATTTGTTTAATTATTTTTTAAAAACTATATCAAGCGTTATATTTTAGTTTTATTTTAATCATCCACTGATAAAAAATAAACTGGATAAAATATAAATTGAATTAATAATGTAATTATTTATTTTACTTCTTAATGATAAGATTATCTTAAAATAAAATATTAAATTATTATTAATTTTTTAATACGAATGATCAGGAGAACGAAATCAGAATGTAATAATAAATATAGTTTTTTACCCCTGCTGTGAATCGAAATTTCCTTGAATCTTAACTCAGAAGTTGAACTGCTGCAATGCTTTGAATTTTCTCTCGCAATTTTTGTGTTACAGCCACCCTCACCGTCATGACCCCCGCGGCAGGACCCATAATTCGAACTTTCACTATTGGCTCCTCGATGGCGACTAGTTCAAGAGATCCACCCGCTGCCCCGACTAGGTAGGGCCTAATCTCTTCAAGTACCTGACATGATATGCAAACTCATAATAACTTCAAGTGCGTGCCAAGATACGCGATGCACAATATTTAACTCGAGTATTTAACACCGAGGATGAAACTAACAAGCTAAGGGATGCATCGTGCATACACCAAACAGTTTATGGAAAAAAGTACCGAATGGTTGTAAATAGAATGCAAAACCAGATCAAACAACCATCAAAATAATGTTATACATTGACCAGGTATTTAAAATAAATAGAATGGGTCAGAAAACTAAACAAAAAGGGAACATAATCTCTACTGTGTTACTATGTCAATGCATGACAGCAAAAACCACCTTGGCCCTAAATTTATATCATCCTCGGATATATCTGTTCTCATTGATGTACTTGAGGTTTTGATCAGCAAAAACCATTCCATGGTGCTAAAACAACATTACAGAAATGCTTTTGTACAATCATCCTAAATCCATGGCCCTTAATATAAAAGAGCTAGACCAATCTTCCAACTCTTTATATGCATCCAAATATTCAATCATCGAAATTTGTTTTTGGAAAAGGAACAAAGGCTAGATAGACAAGACTTGACTAATAAAGAAACATAAGTTGACCGCAAAATAAACTATACATGACCCAGTTACAGTCATTCAGATAAAACCATATGCCCAATGTAAGCAGTACTCAGGAGAGGTGTTAAACTTTGAGCAAGTAGCCATCAAAGGTTAGCCAGAAAATAGAAATTCAAGCTACTTTTCACCACACAAAAAAAAGGTTAGCCAGAAAATATTTTAACATCAAAGAATGGAAACAGTTGTCATCAAAGATTTGAAACAAATCTTGAGCTATGGCGCTTAAAATCCATGTCTATGTTGTCAAGGTTCATAATCATATCCCAGCTTACTGCTTCCATTGATATTGATTTAGAAGATTTCAAGAGAAAAATATTCCTTTACCATTTTGGCTTATTCTCTCATTCCCTTCTTTCCCTAGTTAGTGGAAAGTTAAAATATAAAGAGAAAAAAAAATGAGATCTCTTTATATGGTAGTGATGAAAAGAGAACAACATAAGTTTAAGAGCTAACAAGGTTAAAATGAAATTACCATCTCAATGTTCTCTTCATTCAGCTCAAGGCCAGTCTCTTCATCAGTTATTGGTTCCACAGCAACAATTTCAGGTATCTTTTCCATTAAACGTTTTTCAATACCCATCTTCATCGTCACAACAGAACTTGGGCAAGAGCCACAAGCTCCTTGGAGCTTCAACCGCACAACATTACCATCAATCTCATGCAATGCCACATTCCCCCCATCTGCAATCAGATATGGTCGAACTTCATCCAACACACTCTCTACATTCTCCGCTGTCAATGGTAACTCCAAGGCTGGATCAGGAGTTGCAACAGCCTTTACAACTGCATGAACTCAAAACAAAGCAAGCTTTTAAGATTTAGAACATGTTTAGAGATTCAACAATTCAAATGGAAATAGGAAGAATATATAAACTATCTAAATCAAAAAGGTGTTTAACCACTCAAAAACCTTGCGATGAACATGATAAACTATATATCTATCTAGAGAAAGTAATATACTCAAATTTCTTAACATAACAATCCAAGAAATTCGGAGGAAAAAGAACAAATAAAGCAATTCGCAATTAATTGTATTTTTTTAAAATTAAAAAATGAAAAATAATAAGAGCCAGCTCCTACTATCCTAAATAGGTGCAGAGAGCTAAGATTTCAACATTCAAGTATTTGCTATGAAATAATTTTCTCTATAAGCCAAAAAAAAAAAGCAGCAGATTCCAAAAAAACCCTAAAATTATAACAATCAAATCGGAACGAACAAAACCGACCTTGCCTACGCCATAAGCAGCGCTGCTCAGGATTACGCCCTTTCGCGAGCAAGAAGCGGACGCCAAAGAAGTTAGATGGCTGGGAAAATCAGAAAATCGCATTAAAAATCCGCAAAAATCGAATTAAACTTCCAGAAAATAAACGAAGTAGAGAGAAATGAACCTTAACGGTTATGGGACGAGAAGATGAGGGTTCTGGGGATTGATGGGGCTTGCAGCAAAATGTAGGGCTAATAACTACGGCTTGCATCTCCAAATCAAATATGATTTTGATTTGGAATAGTGGAATAATAGATTTGAGATTAATAACTCTTCTTCTTGCTAAGGCTTCAAAGATTATCGAATTTCTGTATGGAATTCTATTTCCCAGTTTCCGCCCATGAGACGGCGTATGTATTTATGTGGTTAATGGTGATTGTGGCAGAAATCCCCGAAACGCAAACCGACAAGAGCCGCGAGTAGTTATTAACTACTAAGCATCTAGCTCAAAATTTGTCTTTAAACATTTATCAAATTTACTCTTTTAAAAAATCATTTATTAAAGTTATTAATAATTAGAATATTTTAGAATTTATAAAAAGTAAAATATTCATTCAGAATATTGTCTGCAATAACCCCAATAGAGGGATTGTCTGCAATAATTTGGTATCTTGCTTAGACCAACAACCCCGTTACATGTTCACAGAATGTAAGATTATCAGCGGTAATAAGATTACCGACGAGAATAAAATTACTAAAAATATTGTATTTTGTGTTTGGTTCATTTAGCAAGAATGTAATATTATCGTGTTTGGTTAAAGGAATAAAAGATTATTAGAATGTATATTTTACCAAATTGTCCTTATTATATATTTGTTTTTTTAACAAGTTGAATTCTACTATAATATTACTATAATTAATTTATATATTTTCTTTAAAAATTTTAAAAATTTTAAATTCATAAAATTTATATATATTTTTTTATAAAATTGAAAAGATAAATAAGTTTAATGAAAGGGTAATATTTTATTTTAACTCCTGAACTTCATATAAATTATAATTATGGATTTTTTTGTAAATCTAAAATAGTTTAAGGATACATTTGTAATTTAACATTTGTATAATTTTTTTAATCAACAACAGAATAAAGATATTTTTGAAAAAATATTAAGGGTATTTTAGTCCAAAACGCCTGGAATGTAACAATACCTAAAGGAAGAGGGTATTTACATTCCCGATAATATACCCCAAAATACACTGTTGGGAATAACTTATTACTGGGGGCTGGGAATATTTGCCAGCCAAATGGGGGAATGAAATGTCATTCCTTCGATAATGTGAGATACCATGAACCAAACACCTCCTAAAGGTTTGTTGGGACCTCTTTTTATCACATTCACCTAGTGACGGGTTCAGTTCTCAAATTCTAGGAGTTTCGATTCGATTTAGTCTTATCGGGTTAGAATCTTTAAAAAATATTGCATTGGATCGAGTTCGAATTTAAAATAAAAAATATCGGATCGAATCTGGCCCAAAAAATTATCTTATATATTTAGGGATAATTACAATAATAACTCTTTATATATTATATTGTCAATTAAATCTTGTTTTTACTAAATACAAATAATATTTTTTATAAATATTTTTATTTTTGACCGAGTTCAAACTTTATCTCAAAAAACCAGATCAAGTTCAATCGTACTAAATCACCCCTAAACTCAAATTAAATCAAATTCAAGTAGAATATTTATAATTTCAGGCTGAATCAGATTCATGGAAAACCCGAACCAACCCATCCATACCTATCCCTACATCCACCGTGCCCAAGAGTATGCTTAAATTCTGAAATATCTATAGCATAGGGCATGCATATTTCACTTAAATAAGCATATAGTTTTTCATTAATCTAAAATGACTATAAATTGTAGTATTTGAATAAAAAAATTCATTATTAAATAATAAATATTTAAATATCATGTGATAGTTGTTTTCTCATCAATGGCAAAACTTTCGAGATAATGTTCTGGAAAAAATTAATTTACGAGATAATGCACTCCCCAGATTAATTGCTTAAATAAGGTGAAATTCATCGTAGGTCGCCATGCCTTCCGGGCGACATACTAGGTCGCCATGTTTTCCCGGCGACCTACTAGGTCGCCATGTCTTCCCGGCGAGCTACAAGAGATTGCATGTGTCATGCACGTCCCAACACGCTAGGCATCCGAGGCCATCCGACCGAGACCATCCGAACGAGCTATGCGAGAGAATCCGAGGGCAGCCGAGCGAGCAATGGTAGGTCGCCCGGAGTGCATGGCGACCTACAAGGTCGCCCAGAGAGCATGTCGACCTACAAGGTCGCCCGGAGGGCATGACGACCTATGTGTTGGGACGTGCATGTCACATGCAACACGTTCATTCTCTTGAGCAAGGGTAGGTCACCCGGAGTGCATGACGACCTACAAGGTCGCCCGGAAGGCATGGCGATCTACGACCAACACTGTGGATTTCACCCTATTTGAACAATTAATCTTGGGAGTACATTAGCTCGTAAATTAATTTCTTCCAGAATATTATCTCGAAAGTTTTGCCCTCATCAATCGTATTTTAAACATTTAATATTATTTTATCATTACTTCACATGACATATACTTATTTTATACACTTATTAGTATGACGTAAGCTTTTTGATACATTTATATATTAATTTTTCGACCCCCTCGTGAAACATCGACGCGTAGAAACAAACAACACCGGATAAATTATAATTTTGTTCAATTTCACATTTGACATCTCTTCAATGGATAACAATGTACATTTAGGGGCCGTTCGGTTCGATTTTTTACTAAAAATTGAACCGAATCGAAATAAATAGTTTTTTAAAATTTAAATCGAATGGTTAAAAAACTGAATTATGTGAAATCAATTTTTTTGGTTTGGTTCGGTTCGTCGGTTTTTCAATGAAAAATTCACTTGAAACTATAAATTCAAAAAAAATTATTTATTCGGTTCAATATGAAAAAAGTGAGTTCTATATGAAAAACCCGAACCGAATCAATAGAATTAATTTTTTAAATAAACCCAAATCAAACCGAACCATTTTACTCAATTAATATCGATTTTTCGGTTTTCTCAATTTTATTCCTCAGCACTATGTACAACATTAAATGATCAAACAATTAAACATGGTGAACTTCTTAAATTACATTGCACAAATACAAAACACCCTCAAAATATATTACATTTACACATTAACTCCCTCAAGTCTTACTTTTATAGTAGGATACCGGAAAATAACAAATAAAACAAAACACTTTATGAGATCAATCAATATTTGAAAATAATAATTAAAGGGTAAATTATGGATTTAGTCACTCAATTATTCGCAAGGTTCTATTTTGGTCATTAAACTATTTTTTCCTTCAAATCATACCTAACACTACAAGTTAATTTCATTTTAGTCACTACATAAAAAAATTAACAGAATTACTGATGTGATATTTTTTACAATAAAAACATAACATTGTTTTATGATGACTATCAGTTAAACATAACATTGTTTTATGATGACTATTAGTATCACTAACGATATCATGTCAATAAATAATTTGATGACTAAATACATAATTTTCTTAAATTACCGTATTTAAGAATACATTTTCACGAGGCATAAAGAGGATTATGAAGATTAGCCGGCGACCCTTTCTTCTTGAAAATCCAATCACCAACCAAAGGAACAATGGGCTTCTTCTTCATCATCATCAACTTCCTCTCTATTTTGCCTCCAAAACACCCTTCTTTCTCATCTATACTCAGTATCTGAGACAAATTCGGGTTATTTTCCATTCGTTTCATCTCCAAACTCCCCGTCGTCGGCGTCGTCTCCGCTGCCTCAGCTACATCCAGCATAGACATGTTCTTATGGAGTTGAGCGTTCAATGAAGCCAACGCAATCTATGTTCCGGATTCTCTTTCCTTCAACAAATTTAGCTCCGCCTTTGTTTCCTCCAGCTCGGTCTCGAGCTTCTTTAAGTTATCGACAACCTCTTGATGATGATGGGTTTTCTCTTGTTCCTCATCTTCTTCTCGGCTTAGAGGAGTACTGGGTGAAAACCAAGTGATCTCTCGGGTTGGAGGGCGGCTGTAAGTGTAAGGCTTTGGGGCGTATATCTCTCTGACAAGAAGCCGCTCGCCGAAGACGGCGACGGCTTCTTTGACGGAGCGGAAAGGGCGGGAAGTGTCGACGTTGGAGCTATAGTCATTGGGTGGCATTGTAGGTGGAACCGGGACTTGGGTTTCCATGGAAAAAGCTTGAGATCAAACGATAAATTGTGTGTTTTTGTAGTGAAAAACTGCTTCGAGTCTGAGATTTCTTTGCTTTTACTACAGAAGATTACAGAGAGAGAACGATTGTTGTTTGAAGGTTAAGCCCTGATCGGAGCAGATGAAATGAAAAGTAAATATTCATCTGAAAGTTAAAACTAATAAATTTTCAGCTAAACAACATAGAGTTCTTCACAAGTGATACAGATAGGAAGGAAAAATAGAAGCACTACCTCTTCCAAGGAAAAAAATCAAAATAAAATGTAAATTCCAATCCTTAATTACATTCGTTATGCTCATAAACATAATCAGAACAATTCATATACCAGAATATTGGCACCAATACTAGTTCCAACAGCAAATAGAGGAGTTTCTGGATATTCACAGCGTATATGGTCAATGATTTTCCGTACATCTTGTTGGTAATGCTCAATCCCACATAGTGTTGGAAACACTATTGGGAATGGTATTTAAGGCTTGACATTCTACTTCCTTGTTGAGTGATAGAGAACAAGGGGGGCTCTCGCGCACCGCCGCCGCCGTCCGTCCGTCTCGGCTCGGCTCGGCACGGCACGGCTCGTGGTCGTGGTCGTGGTCGTGGTCGTGGTCGTGGTCGTGGTCGTGGTCGTGGTAATGGTAATGGTAATGGTAATACGTGTCTTCGACACGTCCGCGCGGATACTATCTTTTTAGAGAAAATTCTTGAGGAATTTCTCTTTGAAAGAAACAAATGGAAAATGTGAAAGATATCAACTGATATTTATAGGCTGCTGAGGACTGTTTGAATTTCAAATAATAACAGCTGAATTATTTTTTATCAGAAATTAAACAGTTTATTCCTAAATTAAATCAGAAACGTTAAGATGTACCTAGACTGATTTACAGCTTTGTACAGAGGAGACAAGCTGTTAATATCAGGAGTTACAGGAGTTATTTGATTTAATTCCAGGGGTTACATGATATAATTTCGGGAGTTATAACAGCTGAATAATGATACAATGAACCTGGACTATTTCTGAGTCAGGTTCATCTAGTCGTTTCAGCTGTTACTAATAAGAGGTTTAATCCTGAAATTTTATGGACGATTTTAACCCTATTTCTAGCCTATAAATAGAGAGCTATATTCAGCTTCTCAACTCACTCCAAAACATTCACAATTCACTTACCAAAGTGTTTTCTAAAGTTCTCTCTGTGAGTTCTCTCTGAGTGCTTTCCGATCAGAAGTGCAATACCACCAGCAGTCCACTCCGGTTTCGGGTGTACGGAATTCGGAGCGACCGTGTTAACCTCGGGGGACGGTCCGCCTACTGCAGCGATTACACACATCGAGGCGAATTCGTTTCTAAGGCAGTGGTTCTTACCACGACACGGTTTACGAATATGTTCTTCTTAATTACTGTTATATTTTCAGTCAGTGCTAACGGTGTACTTTTGCAGTTCATATATCCAACAATTTAGAAACGAATTTCCATAAACTGCAATTATGTCGACACCTTTGAGCAAACTCATTCCCGATCTTTCCAAGCTCGATGCACTTGATGGAAAGAACTATAGAAGGTGGTCCCAAGAATTCTTATATTCTTCGAGCAACTTGATCTTGATTACGTGTTGCTCAAGCCACCACCTACCATGCCGCCAACCCCAGCTGTTGTTAATGATGCGGATGCGGTCCTCAATGATGATGCCTTAGCAACTGCCGCCGCCGCTCTCGCTACCTACGAGAAATTCGAGAAGGATAACAAGACGGTACGAGGACATCTGCTCAGCCACATGTCAAATAAACTATTTGATATGTTCCTTAGAGAAAAGAGTGCCAAGGCAATATGGGACACTCTCGACAAGAAGTATGGTGCGGATGATGCGGGGATCAAGAAGTACGTTGTCGGCGAATGGCTCAAATTCCATATGACAGACGACAAGCCAATAATGGATCAAGTCCATGACTATGAGAACTTAGTCGCTGACATCATCGCTGAAGGGATGCAAATGTGTGAGGTGCTACAAGCCAATGTACTCATTGAGAAACTGCCCAAGTCCTGGTCCGATTACCGTAACTCTCTTAAGCATAAGAAGAGAGACATTTCGCTTGAAGAACTTGTGGGCCATATGAAGATTGAAGAAGCCAACCGTTTAAAAGATAAGCTTACTAATTCTATGAGTAATTTATCTTTTAGAGCTAACTTGGTTGAGTCCAAATTTAAGAAGATCATGAAACGTGGGAATCAAGACAAAAAGACGAAACCACAGAAGGCTACCAACTTCAAGAAGTCAGGAAAGGCCAAACCGGAAGGAAAGACGTTCAAGTGTTATGTCTGCGGTTTACCTGGCCACAAGGCTTACCAATGCCAACACCGCTCAGACCGCCAGAATGACAACAAGCCACAGATGCACGTTGTAGAAGAAGATGATGAGATCATTGCTGCGGTGGTCTCATAAGTTAATCTGGTGGAGAACAGTCAGAATGGGTAGTTGACACTGGCGCTTCGAAGCATTTCTGCGCAAGGAAGGAGTTTTTCACTGAGTTCGAGGATGGAAACACTGGTGAATGTGTGTACATGGGGAACTCTAGCAGCTCTGAAGTGCTAGGCAAAGGCAAGGTTTTACTCAACTGACTTCTGGTAAAACTCTGGCTTTAAATAATGTTCTGTATGTACCTGCCTTGCGTAGAAATTTGATAAGTGGTGGGCTTCTGAATAAGGCAGGCATTAAGTTAGTTTTTGAGGCAGATAAACTTGTACTTTCCCGAAATGGTGATTATGTGGGGAAAGGGTTTTTAAGCAATGGTTTATTTGTCATAGAAACTCAATTTAATGAAAATAAAGCTACCACTTCTGCTTATATTGTTGAATCCATTGATATGTGGCATGCTAGATTAGGACACGTGAATATTCATGCTTTAAAGAAATTAATGAATATGAATGTTCTGCCTAAACTAGACACAACTAGCTTTAACAAATGTGAGATTTGTGTAGAAGCTAAGCATACTAAACCTCACTTTAAGACTGTTTCTAATAGAAAGACTGAACTGTTAGAACTCATTCATACTGATCTAGCAGATTTTAGAAACACTGAAAGTAAAGGAGGAAAACACTACTACATAACTTTTGTAGATGATTATTCAAGATATACAAAAGTTTATCTCCTAAGAACTAAAGATGAAGCTGAAAACTTCTTTCTTATTTATAAGGCAGAAGTTGAAAATCAGTTAGATAGGAGAATCAAACGAGTTAGATCTGATAGAGGTGGTGAATATGGATCTAATTTCTTAAAAGATATTTGTGAAAAGAATGGCATAATTCATGAAACATCAGCCCCCTATTTCCTCAACAGAATGGTATAGCCGAAAGGAAAATAGAACTTTAAAAGAGATGATGAATTCTTTACTAATAAGTTCCGGGTTATCTGATAACATGTGGGGGGAGGCCATTCTATCGGCAACTCATATCTTGAACCGAGTTCCTCATAAGAAATTAGATTCTACCCCATATGAATTGTGGAAAGGATACGCTCCTAATTTACAATACCTGAAAGTGTGGGGGTGTCTGGCTAAAGTGGGCTTGCCAGACTTTAAGAAGTCCACCATCGGACCTAAAACCGTTGATGCAGTGTTTATAGGGTATGCTACGAATAGTGCTGCATACAGATTCATGCTTTTACAAGATTATTCTATTTGTGAATCAAGAGATGCTGTTTTCTTTGAAAATACTTTTCCTTTAAAGGAACCGAGAATAAATATTGAAACACAAATAGAAATATTCCATCAACTTCTTCTAGTAAACCTGCTAGGTCTTCTGAACAAATTGATTTGAGCCTAGAAGAAGTAAAAGGCAAAGAGTTGAAACCTCTTTTGGACCAGACTTTATTACTTCCTTTATTTCTGAGATAAATGATTTAGACTTCATTTCAGATCCTATAGCTCAAATTTTTCTATTAGATGAGGATCCTAAAACTTTTGAAGAAGCTATAAGATCTATCGATGCTAGTTTTGGAAAAGCGCTGTTAATGATGAACTAGAATCGATAATGTCTAATCATACTTGGGAATTAGTTGACTTGCCTAAGGGATTCAAACCAATCTCCAACAAATGGGTCTTCCGGAAGAAACTAAGGCCAGATGGTTCGATTCAGCGATACAAGGCAAGGTTAGTCGTCAAAGGGTTCACTCAAAGGTTTGGTTTAGACTACTTTGATACATACTCTCCCGTTACAAAAATCTCAACGATTCGTGCATTATTTGCACTAGCCTCTATTCATAAGTTGCAGGTACATCAAATGGATGTTAAGACTGCTTTCTTGAATGGGGATCTAGATGAGGAGATTTACATGGAGCAGCCACTAGGTTTTGAGGCACCTGGTATGGAAGGCAAAGTTTGTAGACTCAAAAAGTCACTCTATGGACTTAAGCAGGCTCCTAAACAGTGGTATGAGAAATTTCATAAAACTATTCTTAGTTTTGGTTTTGTTGTGAATGGTTCGGATGCTTGTGTGTATTCGAAGATGTTTGAAACTGAATGTGTTATCATAAGTCTTTATGTTGACGACATGTTGATTTTCAGTTCTAACATTGAGTCCATTAACAAAGTTAAAAATTTCTTGTCCACTAAGTTTGAGATGACAGATTTGGGAGAAGTAGATGTAATCTTAGGAGTCAAAATTACCAAAACTGAGAAGGGATTTTCTTTATGTCAAGCACATTATATAGAGAAAGTGCTAAAGAAATTTGACAGTTTTGATGTCGTCCCTGTTCGAACTCCTTATGACCCTAGCATACATCTAGTTAAGAATAAAGGAAGTAGTGTTTCCCAAACTGAATATGCTAAATTAATCGGAAGTTTAATGTTCTTAATGAACTATACTCGGCCTGATATTGCTTATGCTGTGAGTAGACTAAGTAGATATACTCATAATCCGAGTGGTGAGCACTGGATTGCGCTTAAACGCTTACTGAAGTATCTTAAGGGTACTGTGAATTGGAAACTTGAGTTTGTTGGCTTTCCTGCGGTATTGGAAGGATATTGTGATGCCAATGGGTTTCTGATAATGATGAGGTAAGCTCTACGAGCGGGTATATTTTACTTTGGGTGGAGCAGCGATCTCGTGGAAATCATCAAAGCAGACTTGTATTGCTCGTTCTACCATGGAGTCAGAGTTTATAGCTCTTGACCTAGCTGGGCAAGAAGCCGAGTGGCTCAGAAGCTTGTTAGCAGATATTCCGTTGTGGGGAAGACGACTCCTCCAGTTTCATTGTTGTGTGATTCACAAGCTGCGATATGTGTGGCTAAGAACCAAGCTTACAATGGTAAGAAAGACACATTCGCATAAGACATGAATCAGTTAGACACTTGATAAAGAATGGAGTGCTCTCTTTAGAGTATGTGAAGTCGGAAAGGAACCTAGCAGATCCACTTACCAAAGGGTTAAGTCGGAAGCTGGTCCTAGATTCGTCGAGGGGATGGGTCTAAAGCCCATTGGTTGAGGAATTCATGGTGGATACCCAACTTGGTTATCTAAGTTCCATGTGGTCAAACGAAACCATGGAAAGACTCATAGTGCACATTCCTACTGCCTATCCCTATGATGAATAATGTGCATGCCCAGGATGAGCTTAATTGCTCTTAATAAATTCATAGCCCATGTTTTGGGTGGTCTTAGTGAGAAAGACTTGATGAATTTACCGATTTGGCTGAATATCTATTCTTAATAAGTTCATAACCCAGAGTGAGTGGGTAGGAAATGATGAACTTACCAACAGAAAGGTTGAGTTTGTTAAACTCTTAATAAATTCAAATCCAAGTATTTGGATGGTTCTAGTGAGAAGGACTTATTGAATTTACCGATAAATGAGGTTGAATATTTATTCTTAATGACTTCTTAGCCCAGAGTTTGGGTGGTTCATTTATAATGAACTTGAAAAAAGTCACCATACCCTTTGTGAGGTTGAGCTATTATAAAAGCTCTTAATTATTTCATATTCCTTTTAAAGGGTGGTTTATGTTGAGATAAACTTGATGAAATAACCTATGTAAGTGAGAAGGGTTAGCCGCCTTCTATGAAAAAGTTGGGCTATTTTTCTAGCACACTTACTAGAATCCTGAGGTAAGATGGCCAAATATATACTTTTGTATATATATATCTTACACATCGAGGACTCAGGTGGATGAAGGGGTTAGTTGTGTGTTATGAGTTTACCCTGATCTTAGAAAGTTCCAGACTAGTTTCACTTATCTAAGAGAAGGATTGCTCATCATCACTATGTACTAGTTCCAGATATGTTCACTAGTGCTTAAGCAACTAATCTCGCTATTACTCTTCTGGAAAGCTGTTTTCGAGTTTCAGAAGATTTCTTTCGCATTAGTGGGGGAATGTTGGTAATGCTCAATCCCACATAGTGTTGGAAACACTATTGGGAATGGTATTTAAGGCTTGACATTCTACTTCCTTGTTGAGTGATAGAGAACAAGGGGGGCTCTCGCGCACCGCCGCCGCCGTCCGTCCGTCTCGGCTCGGCTCGGCACGGCACGGCACGGCTCGGCTCGGCTCGTGGACGTGGTCGTGGTCGTGGTCGTGGTCGAGGTCGAGGTCGTGGTCGTGGTCGTGGTCGTGGTAATACGTGTCTTCGACACGTCCGCGCGGATACTATCTTTTTAGAGAAAATTCTTGAGGAATTTCTCTTTGAAAGAAACAAATGGAAAATGTGAAAGATATCAACTGATATTTATAGGCTGCTGAGGACTGTTTGAATTTCAAATAATAACAGCTGAATTATTTTTTATCAGAAATTAAACAGTTTATTCCTAAATTAAATCAGAAACGTTAAGATGTACCTAGACTGATTTACAGCTTTGTACAGAGGAGACAAGCTGTTAATATCAGGAGTTACAGGAGTTATTTGATTTAATTCCAGGGGTTACATGATATAATTTCAGGAGTTATAACAGCTGAATAATGATACAATGAACCTGGACTATTTCTGAGTCAGGTTCATCTAGTCGTTTCAGCTGTTACAAATAAGAGGTTTAATCCTGAAATTTTATGGACGATTTTAACCCTATTTCTAGCCTATAAATAGAGAGCTATATTCAGCTTCTCAACTCACTCCAAAACATTCACAATTCACTTACCAAAGTGTTTTCTAAAGTTCTCTCTGTGAGTTCTCTCTGAGTGCTTTCGATCAGAAGTGCAATACCACCAGCAGTCCACTCCGGTTTCGGGTGTACGGAATTCGGAGCGACCGTGTTAACCTCGGGGGACGGTCCGCCTACTGCAGCGATTACACACATCGAGGCGAATTCGTTTCTAAGGCAGTGGTTCTTACCACGACACGGTTTACGAATATGTTCTTCTTAATTACTGTTTATATTTTCAGTCAGTGCTAACGGTGTACTTTTGCAGTTCATATATCCAACAATTTAGAAACGAATTTCCATAAACTGCAATTATGTCGACACCTTTGAGCAAACTCATTCCCGATCTTTCCAAGCTCGATGCACTTGATGGAAAGAACTATAGAAGGTGGTCCCAAAGAATTCTTATATTCTTCGAGCAACTTGATCTTGATTACGTGTTGCTCAAGCCACCACCTACCATGCCGCCAACCCCAGCTGTTGTTAATGATGCGGATGCGGTCCTCAATGATGATGCCTTAGCAACTGCCGCCGCCGCTCTCGCTACCTACGAGAAATTCGAGAAGGATAACAAGACGGTACGAGGACATCTGCTCAGCCACATGTCAAATAAACTATTTGATATGTTCCTTAGAGAAAAGAGTGCCAAGGCAATATGGGACACTCTCGACAAGAAGTATGGTGCGGATGATGCGGGGATCAAGAAGTACGTTGTCGGCGAATGGCTCAAATTCCATATGACAGACGACAAGCCAATAATGGATCAAGTCCATGACTATGAGAACTTAGTCGCTGACATCATCGCTGAAGGGATGCAAATGTGTGAGGTGCTACAAGCCAATGTACTCATTGAGAAACTGCCCAAGTCCTGGTCCGATTACCGTAACTCTCTTAAGCATAAGAAGAGAGACATTTCGCTTGAAGAACTTGTGGGCCATATGAAGATTGAAGAAGCCAACCGTTTAAAAGATAAGCTTACTAATTCTATGAGTAATTTATCTTTTAGAGCTAACTTGGTTGAGTCCAAATTTAAGAAGATCATGAAACGTGGGAATCAAGACAAAAAGACGAAACCACAGAAGGCTACCAACTTCAAGAAGTCAGGAAAGGCCAAACCGGAAGGAAAGACGTTCAAGTGTTATGTCTGCGGTTTACCTGGCCACAAGGCTTACCAATGCCAACACCGCTCAGACCGCCAGAATGACAACAAGCCACAGATGCACGTTGTAGAAGAAGATGATGAGATCATTGCTGCGGTGGTCTCATAAGTTAATCTGGTGGAGAACAGTTCAGAATGGGTAGTTGACACTGGCGCTTCGAAGCATTTCTGCGCAAGGAAGGAGTTTTTCACTGAGTTCGAGGATGGAAACACTGGGTGAATGTGTGTACATGGGGAACTCTAGCAGCTCTGAAGTGCTAGGCAAAGGCAAGGTTTTACTCAAACTGACTTCTGGTAAAACTCTGGCTTTAAATAATGTTCTGTATGTACCTGCCTTGCGTAGAAATTTGATAAGTGGTGGGCTTCTGAATAAGGGGCATTAAGTTAGTTTTTGAGGCAGATAAACTTGTACTTTCCCGAAATGGTGATTATGTGGGGAAAGGGTTTTTAAGCAATGGTTTATTTGTCATAGAAACTCAATTTAATGAAAATAAAGCTACCACTTCTGCTTATATTGTTGAATCCATTGATATGTGGCATGCTAGATTAGGACACGTGAATATTCATGCTTTAAAGAAATTAATGAATATGAATGTTCTGCCTAAACTAGACACAACTAGCTTTAACAAATGTGAGATTTGTGTAGAAGCTAAGCATACTAAACCTCACTTTAAGACTGTTTCTAATAGAAAGACTGAACTGTTAGAACTCATTCATACTGATCTAGCAGATTTTAGAAACACTGAAAGTAAAGGAGGAAAACACTACTACATAACTTTTGTAGATGATTATTCAAGATATACAAAAGTTTATCTCCTAAGAACTAAAGATGAAGCTGAAAACTTCTTTCTTATTTATAAGGCAGAAGTTGAAAATCAGTTAGATAGGAGAATCAAACGAGTTAGATCTGATAGAGGTGGTGAATATGGATCTAATTTCTTAAAAGATATTTGTGAAAAGAATGGCATAATTCATGAAACATCAGCCCCCTATTTTCCTCAACAGAATGGTATAGCCGAAAGGAAAATAGAACTTTAAAAGAGATGATGAATTCTTTACTAATAAGTTCCGGGTTATCTGATAACATGTGGGGGGAGGCCATTCTATCGGCAACTCATATCTTGAACCGAGTTCCTCATAAGAAATTAGATTCTACCCCATATGAATTGTGGAAAGGATACGCTCCTAATTTACAATACCTGAAAGTGTGGGGGTGTCTGGCTAAAGTGGGCTTGCCAGACTTTAAGAAGTCCACCATCGGACCTAAAACCGTTGATGCAGTGTTTATAGGGTATGCTACGAATAGTGCTGCATACAGATTCATGCTTTTACAAGATTATTCTATTTGTGAATCAAGAGATGCTGTTTTCTTTGAAAATACTTTTCCTTTAAAGGAACCGAGAATAAATATTGAAACACAAATAGAATATATTCCATCAACTTCTTCTAGTAAACCTGCTAGGTCTTCTGAACAAATGATTTTGAGCCTAGAAGAAGTAAAAGGCAAAGAGTTGAAACCTCTTTTGGACCAGACTTTATTACTTCCTTTATTTCTGAGATAAATGATTTAGACTTCATTTCAGATCCTATAGCTCAAATTTTCTATTAGATGAGGATCCTAAAACTTTTGAAGAAGCTATAAGATCTATCGATGCTAGTTTTTGGAAAAGCGCTGTTAATGATGAACTAGAATCGATAATGTCTAATCATACTTGGGAATTAGTTGACTTGCCTAAGGGATTCAAACCAATCTCCAACAAATGGGTCTTCCGGAAGAAACTAAGGCCAGATGGTTCGATTCAGCGATACAAGGCAAGGTTAGTCGTCAAAGGGTTCACTCAAAGGTTTGGTTTAGACTACTTTGATACATACTCTCCCGTTACAAAAATCTCAACGATTCGTGCATTATTTGCACTAGCCTCTATTCATAAGTTGCAGGTACATCAAATGGATGTTAAGACTGCTTTCTTGAATGGGGATCTAGATGAGGAGATTTACATGGAGCAGCCACTAGGTTTTGAGGCACCTGGTATGGAAGGCAAAGTTTGTAGACTCAAAAAGTCACTCTATGGACTTAAGCAGGCTCCTAAACAGTGGTATGAGAAATTTCATAAAACTATTCTTAGTTTTGGTTTTGTTGTGAATGGTTCGGATGCTTGTGTGTATTCGAAGATGTTTGAAACTGAATGTGTTATCATAAGTCTTTATGTTGACGACATGTTGATTTTCAGTTCTAACATTGAGTCCATTAACAAAGTTAAAAATTTCTTGTCCACTAAGTTTGAGATGACAGATTTGGGAGAAGTAGATGTAATCTTAGGAGTCAAAATTACCAAAACTGAGAAGGGATTTTCTTTATGTCAAGCACATTATATAGAGAAAGTGCTAAAGAAATTTGACAGTTTGATGTCGTCCCTGTTCGAACTCCTTATGACCCTAGCATACATCTAGTTAAGAATAAAGGAAGTAGTGTTTCCCAAACTGAATATGCTAAATTAATCGGAAGTTTAATGTTCTTAATGAACTATACTCGGCCTGATATTGCTTATGCTGTGAGTAGACTAAGTAGATATACTCATAATCCGAGTGGTGAGCACTGGATTGCGCTTAAACGCTTACTGAAGTATCTTAAGGGTACTGTGAATTGGAAACTTGAGTTTGTTGGCTTTCCTGCGGTATTGGAAGGATATTGTGATGCCAACTGGGTTTCTGATAATGATGAGGTAAGCTCTACGAGCGGGTATATTTTTACTTTGGGTGGAGCAGCGATCTCGTGGAAATCATCAAAGCAGACTTGTATTGCTCGTTCTACCATGGAGTCAGAGTTTATAGCTCTTGACCTAGCTGGGCAAGAAGCCGAGTGGCTCAGAAGTTTGTTAGCAGATATTCCGTTGTGGGGAAGACCGACTCCTCCAGTTTCATTGTTGTGTGATTCACAAGCTGCGATATGTGTGGCTAAGAACCAAGCTTACAATGGTAAGAAAAGACACATTCGCATAAGACATGAATCAGTTAGACACTTGATAAAGAATGGAGTGCTCTCTTTAGAGTATGTGAAGTCGGAAAGGAACCTAGCAGATCCACTTACCAAAGGGTTAAGTCGGAAGCTGGTCCTAGATTCGTCGGGGGATGGGTCTAAAGCCCATTGGTTGAGGAATTCATGGTGGATACCCAACTTGGTTATCTAAGTTCCATGTGGTCAAACGAAACCATGGAAAGACTCATAGTGCACATTCCTACTGCCTATCCCTATGATGAATAATGTGCATGCCCAGGATGAGCTTAATTGCTCTTAATAAATTCATAGCCCATGTTTCGGGTGGTCTTAGTGAGAAAGACTTGATGAATTTACCGATTTTGGCTGAATATCTATTCTTAATAAGTTCATAACCCAG
The DNA here is from genome assembly GCF_006381635.1 of Hibiscus syriacus. Taxonomy (NCBI): domain Eukaryota; kingdom Viridiplantae; phylum Streptophyta; class Magnoliopsida; order Malvales; family Malvaceae; genus Hibiscus; species Hibiscus syriacus. Next base: position 31,600 of record NW_024061987.1, on the reverse strand, counting down.
AGTGAGTGGGTAGGAAATGATGAACTTACCAACAGAAAGGTTGAGTTTGTTAAACTCTTAATAAATTCAAATCCAAGTATTTGGATGGTTCTAGTGAGAAGGACTTATTGAATTTACCGATAAATGAGGTTGAATATTTATTCTTAATGACTTCTTAGCCCAGAGTTTGGGTGGTTCATTTATAATGAACTTGAAAAAAGTCACCATACCCTTTGTGAGGTTGAGCTATTATAAAAGCTCTTAATTATTTCATATTCCTTTTAAAGGGTGGTTTATGTTGAGATAAACTTGATGAAATAACCTATGTAAGTGAGAAGGGTTAGCCGCCTTCTATGAAAAATGTTGGGCTATTTTTCTAGCACACTTACTAGAATCCTGAGGTAAGATGGCCAAATATATACTTTTGTATATATATATCTTACACATCGAGGACTCAGGTGGATGAAGGGGTTAGTTGTGTGTTATGAGTTTACCCTGATCTTAGAAAGTTCCAGACTAGTTTCACTTATCTAAGAGAAGGATTGCTCATCATCACTATGTACTAGTTCCAGATATGTTCACTAGTGCTTAAGCAACTAATCTCGCTATTACTCTTCTGGAAAGCTTGTTTTCGAGTTTCAGAAGATTTCTTTCGCATTAGTGGGGGAATGTTGGCAATGCTCAATCCCATAGTGTTGGAAACACTATTGGGAATGGTATTTAAGGCTTGACATTCTACTTCCTTGTTGAGTGATAGAGAACAAGGGGGGCTCTCGCGCACCGCCGCCGCCGTCCGTCCGTCTCGGCTCGGCACGGCACGGCACGGCTCGTGGTCGTGGTCGTGGTCGTGGTCGTGGTCGTGGTCGTGGTAATGGTAATGGTAATGGTAATACGTGTCTTCGACACGTCCGCGCGGATACTATCTTTTTAGAGAAAATTCTTGAGGAATTTCTCTTTGAAAGAAACAAATGGAAAATGTGAAAGATATCAACTGATATTTATAGGCTGCTGAGGACTGTTTGAATTTCAAATAATAACAGCTGAATTATTTTTTATCAGAAATTAAACAGTTTATTCCTAAATTAAATCAGAAACGTTAAGATGTACCTAGACTGATTTACAGCTTTGTACAGAGGAGACAAGCTGTTAATATCAGGAGTTACAGGAGTTATTTGATTTAATTCCAGGGGTTACATGATATAATTTCGGGAGTTATAACAGCTGAATAATGATACAATGAACCTGGACTATTTCTGAGTCAGGTTCATCTAGTCGTTTCAGCTGTTACAAATAAGAGGTTTAATCCTGAAATTTTATGGACGATTTTAACCCTATTTCTAGCCTATAAATAGAGAGCTATATTCAGCTTCTCAACTCACTCCAAAACATTCACAATTCACTTACCAAAGTGTTTTCTAAAGTTCTCTCTGTGAGTTCTCTCTGAGTGCTTTCCGATCAGAAGTGCAATACCACCAGCAGTCCACTCCGGTTTCGGGTGTACGGAATTCGGAGCGACCGTGTTAACCTCGGGGGACGGTCCGCCTACTGCAGCGATTACACACATCGAGGCGAATTCGTTTCTAAGGCAGTGGTTCTTACCACGACACGGTTTACGAATCTGTTCTTCTTAATTACTGTTTATATTTTCAGTCAGTACTAACGGTGTACTTTTGCAGTTCATATATCCAACACATCTTCAGTCCATCCAGCATTATAACAGCAATCAGACTGAAAATAAAATCATTCAGGTAGACTTCGTGAATTTGAAAATGGCAATTTCTCAAAAGACTAAGATGATTAAGAATCTAGGCCAAAAGAGCGTTGCATGAGAAACTCACAGTTAGAGATACACCTCCTAGACCACGATGATTGCATACAACAACACTCCAACCCTGTCTTGCCATGTTGAATGCACGATGCTTCACATACTGCACACACAACGACACTTCTTTAGGTTCTTCAGCAAAAATATATGAGCGAATATATACATATATATAAACTTACTGCAGCAGTAGAATCGCTGGTCAAGCCAGGAATGACAATGACAATCGGAGTTTTATCACCTTTACGAACAGCAGAACCATCAATTATGCCAGAGGGACCCTCCACAAATGTTATTAGTTAAAGATTCATAATATTAAACTGAAGCCACATCTATCATTTTTAAAGAGTGAATTCTCACCCATTCTTTAAATTCGAATATCATACATAAATGTTCTAAAAACCAAGCTAACTAAAAACAAAAATAAACAAAATCATGGGATGATGAGTAAAATCTGACCATCCAAATAAGTTAGCCAGTCCAGAGCAATTGTTCCACTATCAAAAGCACGGAATAAACGTCTAAGAATAATAAACACTTAGCAGTTAGCACATTGATATCTATCCAAAGAGAAGAAGTTGAAAATACAGATTAAAAAAGAAAAAGAAATAGAAAGAACTGAACTAACCGTCTATAAGTAACAGGAGGAGGCCTTCGTGAAAACTCAAAAAGGCTGTCTGAAGATGAGGACTAGAAAGCCATGGAGTGGCCAAGTACCTGCACGATTGTTGAACAAAATCACAAACAACTGGAAGATTAAATTCGAGTTTCGATAGATTAGCAGAGAATTGAGAAGTCAATCCTCTAATTTGTCCGAATTTAATCCTCAAACTCTATGAAAACTGAAAAAGCAGTTCAATTAACACTAAACCTTATTTTTAAATAGCTAATATGAAAATCAGCAGCTCAATAATGCAAAAAACTAACAAAAATTAGCAGTTCAGTTCAATAATTTATATGTATTGAGTAAACTGTTCAAATTAATCTTTCCGTTTTTCTAAAAGTAATAATGTTACTTTGTTGGAGTATCTTACACTTGGCGGCGACTGATCGGCCGAGGTCGGAGCAGAGCAGGAGTTGTAAGTTAACGTAACCGGATCGCCTCTGAAGAGAGCGAGTAACTCGTGAAGAAAATGAATCTCCAAAAAGTTGTACAGAAAAACGAGGAATAGAAAGAAGGCGGCGAGGAAGAAATGTGAGACGGGGATTGAAGCGAGTGCTCGGAAGAGAATATCCTAGGAAGAGATGGCGGGCTTGCTATCCATTGATGTTTGGAAAGAAATGGAAAGCTAAGAGGAAGCTATTATTTTTTTTCCTCAGAAAAAAGTGAAAAAGGAAATCCAAGAATATTGTGTGGATAATAATTAAAGGTAAATGCCAGGCTTGTTTTATTTGGCGGGAAATATTCAAAAAAACGCCGTCTGTGGGAATCGAACCCACGACCACGTGGTTAAAAGCCACGCGCTCTACCGGCTGAGCTAAGACGGCTGGTGAGATTTGTGTCTAAATAGTGAAATTATATATACAGAATGGATGGGGGGAAAATCCGACCACTGCCATCCCTAGATATACTTGTATCAAAATTTGAAAATTCATACGCAGACTGCATCGAGATGATAACCATGGCGGTTCGCACCAGAGTCCCTCACCGGCTGCTTCTGGTCCGCAGCTTCGCAGACGCCAGGACCAAATGGGTTCGTGACCCTTACCTCGACACCGCCGTCGAAAGAGAGAAAAACCTCAAAGAAATCCTTTCCCTCAAAAATCAAATCGTCTCTTCTCCCTCCAAATCCCTTCTCCTTTCCTCTCTCTCCCCTCTCAAATCCCACTTCAATCTCCCCACCTATACTTCCAAGCTTTTTCACAAGTACCCTTCCATTTTCTCCCAATTCCAGCCCTCTTTTTCTCTTCCTCTCCACGTTAAGCTTACTCCTCAAGCTATGGCTCTGCATAAGGAGGAGCTAGCCATTCACAGCTCTCCCTCCCACCGAAATGACACCGTAAACCGGTTGGCTAAGTTGTTAATGCTGACCAAAACAGGTAGGCTGCCTTTGCGTATCGTAGACAAGTTCAAATTTGATCTCGGCCTTCCCTGGAATTACATTACTTTTCTTCTTTCTGATTATCCTGAATATTTCCATGTTTGTGAATATAAAGACCCTTGTGATGGAAAATAAACCCTTTTTTTAGAGCTTGTTTCTTGTAGGGATGAGCTTCCTATTTCCGAAATGGAAAAGAGAGCGTCGTTTTCTGGCCAAGCGAAATTGAAAAGGTGAAGGATTGGGTTGAAACATGGCAGGATTTGCCTTACATTTCACCTTATGAAAACGCGTTTCATTTAGGCCCTAAGAGTGAGCAGGCGGAGAAATGGACCGTGGTTGTGCTTCACGAGTTGTTGTGGCTCTTGGTGTCGAAGAAGACTGAAGGGAAGAATGTGTATTCTTTGGGAGAGTATATGGGGTTCGAGAATCGATTCGAGAAGGCGGTGAAGCATTTTCCGGGGATATTTTATATGTCAAATAAGATCAGGACACAGACCGTGGTGCTTAAGGAAGCTTATAGGAAAGATTTCTTGATGGAGAAGCATCCCTTGATGGGTATGCGGTTTAGGTATATTCATCTTATGAATAAGTCAGATAAGTTTCAAAAGGGAGATGGTGTTCGATTATTCAGGAGGAAAAGGAAGGTGATGCGGTGTGCCGATGAAGGAGAAGTTATGAAAAAAGGCAGAAAGAGTTTGGAGGAAAATAAGGATTCAAACGTGTCATCTAGTTCGGAGTTTAGCCATGGTTCAGATGACGAGAATTTTAAAACAAGGGTAATGGATATTTAGTATGAAAAGGATACACCAAGATATGAATAAAGATAAATATGATATTAGGGTCACAAGTTTGAGACAAGGAAGTTGAGAATTCTGCTAGAGCAAGCTTGACTGCATGTACTTTCTTCAGCTATCGATGAGTTCGAACTGTGAGAGAAAGAAGCATAAACGTCGACATGTTTCTGGAAAATGTGTTGAGTTAATTTTTTTTAATGATGCACTTGGCTTTGCCTTTTTCTCTAAGAAAATCAGAATATGGAACATATATTTCTCACAATGAAGCTTTAATGCTTTATAAAAGAGCTTATCATACATCCCATTTGGCAAAGCAAACTTTTGCGGTTTGCATAGTTTCATTACAACATTCTAGAGAAGAGAGAATTGTTGAGAAAGAAAGGGAGAGAAAGTATGGGACATTTAGAAGAAATACAAGAGATGCAATGGTTGCCTTCTTCAATGTCAACCTCACCTACAACAGTGCTGCCATTGTTGTCTCTGAACCATGTTTCTTTGTCTGCAACTCAGGGAGCTACTCGGTGAGGTTTTTTGAGCAAGTGCTGGGATTCGTTCTCATCAAACGCCTTCTTCTTTCAACTTTGAAGGAGCTTGGTATGCTTCAGCCTCTGGTCCATTCACTCTAAATATGTATTTTAGTTTCTGCATTTTATGTGCCTAAAAAATTAAGACCCTTTCTTTTGTTTCTTTCGATAAACCAGGGTGACCGATCCTTAATTGTTAGATGCAAGAATTGGTTGTGTTTGATTTCATTTGAATGATGATAATTACTATTTCAGGTCGTGCAACTATGGAATCCGCATCCATTTGCTTGAATCTGAAAGTGTTCTGGCAGCAAAGAAAGAAAAAATCATTCCAAAAGACAACAATATTTCATTCCAAAATCCAATGCTCCGACATGAAGCCGGTGATGCAGAACTTCAAAGAGATGAAAATCAAGTACAGGGCGGCCATAGTTACATGGCTACATAATTCGACGTTCCTGATGGTTACATGGTTGAGATTGCAACTGCCAAAACCTTCCCGTCCTTCCACTCTACTCTTGCCTTCTCAAGGTACCTAAGTCTACGATGCAGTTTCTTTGTTGTATGGTAGGTTCTTTTATGCATTCATCCACTGTAACTGTAGTTTTATTCATATAAATGCCTAGAGAAGCTGGCTGCAACCATGGACTGAGAAATTCCGGGAAGCAAAGCAGAAAGACATCTCGTTCCGGACTAGCAGTAATTATGATGAAAAATTTGGTGATGGACTTGTTGGACGTATCAATTTGACATGCATGAACAGAGATGAGATCTGATTGCTGAGAAAATATGACATATATGCCACTGCTGTGTAGAATGTAAAAAAATATTTCGAGTAAACATGGTTGAGAACATTATTTTCGCTGATGGTGATGATTTTGTCCGGCATTGGTTGTTTTTCATGAACTTGAGTATGTATTCTGATAATAATGTTCTTCGAGAACATGATTTATTTGCTTGGCTTCAACCACCGTTGCCAATGCCATGCTCACAAGTTCATTTGACTGCACTTAATCACTGATCCTGGAGACTGAAACCAGGTTCCTTGTCCTTGAGTCCAAAATTTCGATGAAAATAGCTGACAAGTCCCTCTATTATATCTATTATATCAATTTAGTCTATATATTATTGAAAATGTTCAAATTAATCTCTCTACTATTAAATGGATCAATTTGGTCCCTATACTCTTAATAAGATTATCCTCTCATCATCTAAGGCAACCTTACTCCACAAGGAATCGCATCAAGAAATGAAATGAGCACACCATCGAGCTGCATGCCATTGAGCTCATATATAGCATAATATAAACGCTTTAAAAAAATAAAAGCATCACCAACGTTTATCTTTTTATTTTGATCATCAACAAAACATATTATTTCAAGACGAAAGTTTTCAACATCTCAATTTATTCTAGCATCTTTAATTGGTATTAATCTGTAATTAACAAAATCAAGGACATTTATGTTTGCCTTCCTTAGTCTTGATGTTGTCGTAGCATGGACATTCTCCAGTGTGGCCATAAAAACCCGAAGGAACACACAAACACCTCTTACAACAGTAGTTACAGAATTCCAAACACGCACTCTTATATTGTGTCTTCGAACACCGAACGTTACAGGCGTTCGGGCAATCTGCATATCCAACAAAATAATGGATTAGAAATTCGGCTTGAATCAATCAATGGACATCTCTACTTATAATCAAACTTTCAGTGAATCGGATTATTACGATCGAACATGACAAGGTAAATAGAAAATAGAAATTTGAATAATAATGCATTTTACCTTGGAGGCGAAGTGATCCTTCCCCACCAGCCTGTGGACATGAAACATGTAGAATTAGAGAGAGATGCAATTCATAGTTTATAATAAATCAACATTCAATGAGAAGGAAGGGATGATAAATAGATGCAGTACATTTACTGTTTGAATGGTGAAAGTGGAAACAACAAGGACGAGGAAGAAGGCAAAGGGAACACATGAAAACCTAACCATCTCGATATGTTTCTTCGTTTAGGGTTTAGAAATCAGAATTAAAAGTAATCAAGTGTGCTCTAAAACATCTATAAATTCCTCTTTATATAGTCTAATAGCAATGTAAAATCCTATGAACATGTGCATCTGCATTCAATGTAAATTCTCTCTTAATTTGTTATATCTTCTTTTATAGAAAAATACAATAAAAATTACAAACAAGTTTTGAACTTTCTATATATATATACCTAACAATATATTCAGCAATCATATATAGGGTAAAAATAATAATTTAGATCTCTTTTAATATTGAAATTATGCAATTTTTCTTCCATGATCCTGATGGTTACATGGTTGAGATTTGCAATTTGACATACATGAACGGAGATGAGATCTGGTTAATAAGAAAATATGTCATAAATGGCAAAACTTCTATGTAGAATGTAAGAAAATATTGTAATTGGAGTAAACATGATTGATAACATTATTTTTGCTCTATTAAATGGATCAATTTAGTCTATCTATTATTGAAAATTTTCAAATCAATCCCTTATAAGTATTATATCAATTTAGCCTATCTATTATTAAACGGATCAATTTAGTCTATCTATTATTGAAAATGTTCAAAGTAATCTCTCTACTATTAAATGGATCAATTTGGTCTCTATACTCTTAAAAAGAATCAAATAAGGTATCAAACAATCCACAAAAGTTATACAACCAAGGAACTTGATATGAGTCCTCTTACATATGTGTCTTGTTATGGAGAGTTGGTAATTAAGTTATGGGAATTTCCCTTGTCAAAATGGTTGAGTGGGTCATGATCTGGACTCTTATCACTCCACCGTAATTAACAGGGAGTTTCTTCAATCTTAATCTTTTCAATAGGTTAAAATCAAATCTCAATTTTTCTACAGGTATGGTGGAGACTGCATATTACTGAATGCATTTCTTTGGAATTCTGATCTGGAGACTCTATAAGCAAAGATGCAATTTTATTTTCAAGGGCAAGGTTTGGTCTACCCCATCCATCATCCAGCCTGCACGCTCTTGGGCCCAATCCATCCGGGCTAAAACCTCTTCCATCGCCACCAAAGCAAATGACACACCTAGGAATCAAATTTGGAGACCTCCCAATCCAGGGGTGGTCAAGCTCAACACAGATGGTGTTGGAAATATAGACTGCAACTTGTGAATGGAGGCTAGCTTAAATAATGCTCGGATTATTGAGATTTTTGTCACGAGAGAGTTTTTTGAGTGAACCCTTTGACGACTAGCCTTGTTTTGTACCAATGGATCGAACCATCTGGTCTGAGTTTCTTTTGGAAGACCCATTTATTGATGATCGATTTAAATCCCTAGCAAGTTAACCAATTCCTAGTATGATTAGACATTATTGATTCTAGTTCATCATTAATAGCGTTTTTCCAGAAACTAGCATCAATTAACCGTATAGATTCTTTATATGTCTTAGGATTTTCATCTAACAAAAACATTTGAGCTATAGGATAAAAAAGGGTGTTTAAATTATTTATCTTAGTAATAAAGGAAGTTATGAAATCTGGTCCAAAAGTGGTTTTAATTCTTTTTATTTTACTTCTTCTAGGCTCGAAATTAGTCTATTGAGAAGACCTAGTAGGAACACTAGAAGAAGTGGATGATAATTTTTCTATTTATGTTTCCTCATTTAATCTAGGTTTCTTTAGTGGAAATATATCTTCAAAGAAAACAACATTCACAAATAGAGAAGTCTTGTAAACACATGAACTTGTATGCGACATTGTTTGTAGCATACCCAATAAACACTACGTCAACGGTTTTCGGTCTCATGGTGGACATCTTAAAGTTTGGCAAGCCGACTTTAGCTAGACGCCCCACATTTCAAGTATTGTAGATTTGGAGCGTAGCCTTTCCACAATTCACAAATAGAATGGCTTCCCCTACATGTTGTCAGCTAGTCCAGAACTTATTAACAATGAATTAATCATCTCTTTTAAAGTTTATTTTTCCTCTCGGCTATATCATTATATTCTAACCCTTTTAAGAAATTTGATCCATATTCACCACCTCTATCGAATCTAACTTGTTTTATTCTCCTATCAAACCAATTCTCGACTTATGCCTTATAAATTAGAAAGAAGTTTTCAACCTCATATTTAGTTCTTAGGAGATATACTTTTTGTATCTTGAAAAGTCATATACAAAAGTAATATAGTAGTGTTTTCCTCCTTTACTTTCAGAGATTCTAAAGTCTGCTAGATCAATATGTATAAGCTCTAATAGTTCAGTCTTTCGCTCAGAAACAATCTTAAAGTGAGGTTTATGATGCTTGGCTTCTACACAAATTTTACATTTGTTAAAGCTAGTTATGTATAGTTTAGGAAGAATATTCATTTTCATCAGTTTCTTTAAAGATTGAATATTCACATGACCTAGTCTAGCATGCCACATATCAATAGTCTCAACAGTGTAAGTAGAAGTAACTATATTTTCATTAAGTTGAGTTTCTATGACAAATAAACCCCCATTTAGAAAACTTTTCCCAACATTATCATTGTTTTGGGAAAGTACAAGTTTATTTGCCTCAAAAACTAACTTAATGCTTTCTTTATTTAAAAGTCCATCACTCATTAAATTTCTACGCATGAAAGGTACATACAAGACATTATTCATGGCTAAAGTTTTATCAGAAGTCATTTTGAGTAAAACCTTGTCTTTTCCGCACTTCAGAGTTGTTGGAGTTTCCTATGTACAATGTTCACCTTTGGCCTCATCCTCGAACTCGATGAAAAATTCCCTCATTGCATAGAAATGCATGAAAGTGCCAGTGTCCACAACCCACTTAGTATTGTTCTCCAAAAAATTTACTCCCGAAACCACCGTAGAAATGACATCATCAATATTATTCTCCGCAACGTTCAACTGTGGTTTGCTCACATTCTGACGGTCGGAATGGTGTTGACACTGGTAGGCTTTGTGGTTGACTAGTCCACAGACATAACACTTGAAGGATTTCCCTTCAGCTTTGGGCTTCCCTGGTTTCTTGAAGTTGGCATTCTTTCAAGGTTTTGTCATCTTGTTTTGATTTCCTATTTAAAGTTTGTGGTCTTTTTGAACTTAGGCCCTGAGCCAGTACCAGACTCAACCAAGTTATCTTTAAAAGATAATTGACCAATAGAGTTAGTAACCTTATCCTTTAACCGGTTAGCCTCCTCTATCTTCATATGGCCCACGAGCTCCTCAAGTGAAATATTCATCTTTTTTATGTTTAAAGGAGTTGCGGTAATCTGACCCAGACTTGGGCAACTTCTTGATTAGAACGTTGTCTTGCAGAACTTCACACATCTGCATTCCCTCAATAATGATGTCGGAAACCAGCTTCTTGTAATCATGGACTTGATCCATGATCGACTTGTCGTCGGCCATATGAAATCTCATCCACTCACCAACAACGTACTTCTTGATGTCTGCATCGTCAACTCCATACTTCTTCTCCAACATTTCCCAAATCATCTTGGTGCTCATTTCTTTTAGGAACATGTCAGACAACTTGTTAGACATGTGACTTAAGAGATGGCCTTGCACCGTCTTGTTATCTTTCTCTTACTTTTTGGTGGCAGTGACGACAGTAGTAGTAGCAGCGAAAGTAGAGACAACATCAGGTGTGGTTTCATCACCAGTAGCATCAGTTGTAGTTGGGGTAGTCACTGGAGTAGTTGGTGGTGGCTTCAGCAGCACGTAGTTAAGATCAAACTGCTTGTAGAAAATCAGAATCCGCCACTTTCAGTAATTTGAACTATCTAAGGAATCGAGTTTGGAAAGATCAAGGATAAACTTGCTCAGTGGTGTTGACATTTTGCATAAATGAAGTTTGTTTCTAAATTGTTGGAAATATAGATTGAAAATGAGATGTTAGCAATTGATTGGACAATATAAAAATATTGAAAAATGAAAAATCGAAACTATGTCGTGGTGAAAACCACTACCTTAGAAACAAATTCTCCCCGATATGTGTAATCGCTGCTTTAGGGGGATTGTCCCCTGAGGTTAACACGGTCACTCCAAATTTCGTACACCCAAAACTGGAGTGCACTACCGGTGGTATTGTTTAGCAAAGAGAACAACTCGAAATATCTTTAGATGAGAGGATATGAGAGTGTTGAGTGTGTGTTAAGAGTGAAATGAAGCTCTCTATTTATAGGCTAAACTTCATGGGTAAAATTGTCCAATGTGAATCATATATAAAATCTAATTAATTTCTGAATTAAATCATGTTTGAAACTGTTAAAATAAACATATAAATTTAACCTCAATTCAGTCTAGGTTCGTGCTTTAATACTCAGATGTTTGTTACTATAGGTAATTAACTCTGTAACTCTTATAATTACTCTATAACTGGCACAATAAACATTCTGAACAGAGCTGTAAAATTGCCTAGATTCATTTAACGTTTCATAGACATGAATTTAGAAACTGACAATTTAAAATTTTAATTTTCAGAAATCAAAACGACAACTGATTAATTAGTTGTTACCCTCTGAAAATTAAATCATACAAAAACCTATAAATATCAGACAAAAATTCTTTTACAAGTCTTTTTTCATCTTTTATGCTTGAGAAAAATCCTTACGAATTTTCTCTAAAAAAATAGCATCCGCACAACACATGTTACCACGAGCTACGAGCACAAGACAGGCGGCGGCAACGCACGAGATTTTCTTTTGTTCTCTATCACTCAACAAAGGATAGAAGAATGAACACTGTAAATACCCAAGCCAAATGGTATTTCCCACTCAACGTGGGATAGTGTTTTCCGTATTACGAACAGATGGAGCTGTCAACCAGTCCATGATGGAAGCGACAAGTGGCGGAATATTCCGTAATTCTGAAGGCGTTTGGTTATCAATCTATTACCGCAGCATTGGTCGATGCTGTGTCCTTCATGCAAAACTCTGGGCCCTCTTTGATAGTTTGTATATCACTTGGAATCGAGGCTACAAATGTATCGATGTTGAGCTGGATAGTTAGGAAGCAATCAATATCCTCTCCTTTTCCTGCGCTGTCCTTTGAACCGACCATTAGTCGCAGAATTCGGGGAATCCTCCAACGTCAATGGAGTATTAGGATGGTTCACATTACCGTATGGAAGATGCGCTCACCCTACTTGACCATTCAGTACCCGAGGGGCTCTTTGAGCTAAACGACCCACCTAATGGAATTCATCGGCTTCTCCAACTAGACATGGATCGTTGGAGAAGTCGCATTACTTACTGCTAGCTTTCTATTATTTGTAACCAAAAAAAATGGTTGAGTGGGCGAGAACACCTAACGAAGAGATACTGTATAAAAATATTTAAAAACTAGTTTATAGTACGAAATTATCGTATGGATTTAAGATTATCTTCTCATTATCTAAGGCAGCACATTGTCGAGCTGCATACCATTGAACCCGTATCTATAGCATAATATTAAACCTTAAAAATAAAAATAGTAGTAACATTATATTTTTATTTCAGTCATCTACGGTTAAAAACTTGAAGTAATATTTTTTTCTCAGATTTTCTAAAATATAGCAACAAAATCATGTAATTGGAATTAAATGGCAGCATATTATTGCAAGATAAAATTTTCAACATCTCAATTTATTGTAACATCTTTAATTGGAAATTAATCGTATTATTCATAATTAAGGACATTTATATTTGCCTTCCTTAGTCTTGATGTTGTCGTAGCATGAACATTCTCCAGTGTGGCTATAAAAACTCAAAGGAACACACAAACACCTCTTACAACAGTAGTTGTAGAATTCCAAACATGTACTTTTATGATGTGTCTTCGAACACCGAACATTACTGGCGTTCGGACAATCTACATACAACAATCGATTAGAGAAATTCAATTTGAATCGATCAAAAGACATCTCTAAATATAATAAAAGTTTTAGTGAATCGAATTATCACGATGGGTATATAGAGAATGGGAATTTGAATAATAATGCATTTTACCTTGGAGGAAAAGTGATCCTTCCCCACCAGCCTGTGGACATGAAACAAGTAGAAGTAGAGAGAGATGCAATTCATAGTTTATAAATCAAAATTCAATGAGAAAGAAGAGATGATAAAGAGATGCAGTACGTTTACTGTTTGAATGGTGAAAGTGAAAACAGCAAGGACGAAGAAGAAGGCAAAGGGAGCCCATGAAAACCTAGTCATCTTCATATGTTTTATGGATTAGAAATCAGAATTGCAAATAATCAAGTGTGTGCTCTAAAACATCCATGAATCCCTCTTTATATAGTCTAATAGCAATGTAAAATGCATCTGTATTTAAGATCCCTCTTTAAATTGAATTATACTCATCCTTATCCATTATTTAGGAGAGTATTGCATCGTGTCGTATTTTCGGGGCAAATAATTATTCGTTAACGTAGTTTCATCCCTAGGAGTAGACAATAAACTAGAAGTTCAACGTTAATCTATATAATCCACAGATCAAATAATGAAATCCCAAATTTCAGGGTTGGAATTCGACAGTTTGGTGAACAAAATAAATGATCAACTATTTCCTTGTCGTGATCGGATAGCCAATTCCATGCCTCGTGGTCGGAAAAACTACGAACAATAAGCTGCAAATCAGCCCAACTCCGACCGGTGCAATGCTCAAAACCTCCTCGGTTTCATGTTCAGGTGCCGGGTAGAAGCAATTCAACACATTCTTGTCTCTCAAAGCTACTGCACCGAACACGAACACCGACAAAACAGCGTGAACGCCATCGATAAACTTGAGTCTATACTTGCTCAAATCGGGCAAACTTGAATCTTTGGGATCGGGATAGTCAAACAAGAACAACCCTTTGAACGTCGCGAAACCGAATAAACTCGTCCGTCGGATGCCTCGACGCTGTCGGTGAAGCAGGCGAGGAAACAAGAAAGGGTGAGGAGGAGGAGGAGGAGGAGGAGCGTCATGGCGCGCGTGGCGGGATCACACGACCCGTTGTTGGTGAAAACCGGCACTAGGAGCTGGAAAGCTAACAGCGTGCCTGTAGGAAGAAGATTGGCTAAGTTTGCCGTCCACGTCAAGGTTTGCGAGAGTGCCCGTCGAGATAAAGTAGGCTGCTGTGATTGAGATTTTCGTGTTTCACGGTCACGCTCGCTGCTGTTGCCGCCTATTGAATGAGATGTTTGCTTGGAAACAGCAGCTCTCGGTCGCAGCGACGCTCCCGACATTGCCAAGTGGTGGTTGAAGGCAGTTGTTAAAGAAAATCTTGGTGTTGACGAATGAAATGTGGGAGTTGGAGGATGGTAGGTTAGCCATATGCGAAATATAAACAAGGGTTAAGCGTTGTTGCTTGAATATGTCTACAATCGGTTGTTTCCACGGAATTTTAATGGTAGATTAACAGCTAAAGACATTATCAACTCTCATAATTGGGAGTTTGTAATATTTAAATCGATATCATTAAATTAAGTTAATTAACTGCTTGATGTCCAAGGAAGCATATGCCTTAGGGTACACGTCTATGCTTCTGGCTAAGTCTTCAATTACTTATTTATTAGGTTAATGAGGTAATCAGTTCATTTTACTCCAATTAAACACCAAAAAATAAAGAAAATGTTTTCACGAAACGAACACACCCCAAGTTTCTTTCTTAATTTTGTTAACCAAATAGTCGAGAAGATGCTGTGTCTGCAGATTTCAATGATTTGGAAGTAGTTAACTCAGACCCTGCTGAGGCACGAGCCCAGGAGCAATTCATCTTCATCGTCCTCTTCAAGTGACAGCGACGAGTCATTTAGTGCTGAAGAAATAGATGACTCGTTAATAGTTGATAGAGGGGATCATGGAAAGCAGAAAGCGAGTAAACTACCTAAGAAAGGGAAGAAAGATGATGATAAGCCGGCCAGGGTTTTGCGTTCTTCCCTAGGACACTCATACTTGCTGCCTCGATCAGATTCAGTGCCATCCTTAGTCTTAGATGAGTATATGCTCACCCTGAATTTTCTTTACTTAATTACTTATTTTATTGGTTATGCTCATCTCATATGAAAATTTTATGTTATTAATATATATATGTTCACCTTTAAAAATATTTTTAGATCCGATAAAATTATACAAAGTCCAGTCGCAACGTCCCTTGTTCTCCGGTGGATCCCGTCATTCTCCCTGGTCAATAACATCCCAGCAGTCCACATTGAGCCGTGGGGAATCTAGTGAGGTACAACAACAGCAACCGAGTTTAGTCATTACCAACCTCAATAAGGGACGAATGCAAAGAATTTTCTTAGATGTGAACTTTTAATATTTTAGATAGATACAAACATATATAATTTTAAGAAATAAAAATAATTTATCAAAAGAAAATATAAAAAATATATAATATATGATAATCTAAAATTTTATAAAAGAAAATATAAAAAATATATGATAATTTAAAATTTTATAATAAAGATAAGCTTCTAATTTTAAATTGGCAGAATGAAACTCTCTCTCAACTCTCAAGCTGAAGGACCCAACTTCGCTAGTGTTCATCATCTCTTGAAACCTATTGAACTATTGATCATAATTCTCTATTTAAATTAGAAGAATGATTGTCACAAGACATTTTTCTTATCAATCACCGGCTGATCTAAGTTGTGTTTGGACAAGTACCCATATGAAGATCTAAATTCCCTATTATTTTCTATTGATTGTGCTCGTCCTAAAATTTTATCAGTGTCTACTCACATGAAATGTAACCCCTAAATCTAACCCAAGGAGAAATTAGATCGAATCTCTAGAGTCACGATAAGATATGTCCCTCACAAAATCAATTTTGATTTTTGTAACTCGTAAATAGATGTAAAATACTATAAGGCTTTGAAAAACCCAAACTACTAAATATTATTAAATAATATATTAATGGAAAACAAAAAAAAACCTTCTCAACCATTCGGAAAAAAATAAAATAATGCCCAATATCCCAAAATAAGTAAATCTTAATAAAATATCCAAACAAAATAATAAATAAAGAAATTAACAATAAGTCCAAATAAAAATTCATACTATAGAAACAATGAGTTTTGTAGTAAGATGCAACTCCAAGTACTGGGTCTTAGCTCGAGTATCTGAAAGAAGAGACTAAAGGGGAGTAAGCAACGAGGCTTAGTGTGTCTCCAAGGTGCATATATAAACAAGTACAAGCATAATCTGAAGCATTCATAGATCATATTCACATACCAAATCATCAACAAGCATGACAGTTAAGATGTTATGCAAATGCTCATGCACCCACCCATACACCAATCTCGCCCAGAAGAGTGGGTTCCCCAGAACCGTACTATATTCATCCCTCACACCATGTAAGTGGGGTTTGTCACAAAGGCGAAGGCCACTGAATTTGAAAAGTGACATTCATCCCATCGAGTAAATGAACTGAACTTCCCTATCAGAAAATCTTCCCAATATGAATGCAAAATGACAACATAACTGATGTTCGATCTAATCCGAATAATAATATTTCTGAGGCATCTAGTAAATCCGAAACATATTATGAGACATTTAATTCAATTATGACAATGTATCACAATCAGACATTTTTATGAACACATAATCCCAATTCCGACAGGTTCACAAAGTCGCATGACATAAATTCTAATCAGACATTTAGAATTTGATACTTCAGGTTCATTTAGGATTCAAATGAATTAGGAATGTACTCAAGAACCTTTATATCCAAATTATTGAAGATTCAGATATAATAGGAGTGATTCTATTAATCATGCAATCATAAGCATTTTTAATATTATGATTTCTGAAGAATTCTTTGTAATTTAACCCAATAAGAGTAAAACGATAATTTGCAGTATTAGAAATTATCTCAAATTATTAGGATTTCGAGTCAAATCGAACTAAACAAATCCCACCACTGCAATACTTACCAAACATTCGGACTGATATACTTCACTTCTTAATACTGACTACACTAGTTGAACTAATCACAATCAGAATCATCATTGAACAGATCTTGAGTAACTGAACAAGTATTTCGGTAATATTTATTTTATTTTTTTATTTCAATAGTACCAAGAATGGCGGATGTGCTTAGGTCGTGCTCCATAACCTTTTGGGGGAAGGACAACAATTAGGTTTATCAATGTTTCAAAATTTTATGTAATGACATTCACTTATTTATAGGTCATGGGGGTATTTAAGTCATCTCAGTACTCAAGGTTATTTTAGTCATTTTGGGGCTTAAGGATATTTCAGTCATTTTAGGTATAAGGGTATTTTGGTTATTTTAAAACTCGAGGATAATCCAATCATTTTAAATACTTCAGTGACGTGTCGTACATTCAGTAATCTGAAGATCAATGTATTTTGAAATCCCAAATGTAGAAACTAGTTTTTGAGGTTTTCCAAACAAATCAGGAATTTAATCAGTTATTCAAAGATTCTAATGGATCAAAATATGAGTTCCCATGTCGTTCCCACTATCACTGTCATTTTGTTCAATCGAAACGGATGCACTATTTCCAGTAATTTGGTCTTCAGGGGCTTGCTCAAGAAATCAGAAATTCTAAGTATGTTTTTCCATCTCAGAGGTAAAAAAATCGATTATCAGGAATCGTCTAAATAGATCGAGTATTTAATATGTGAAACAGTAGTTCCATTGGATCAATTATGACTTTTCAGGGTTATTTCTACTTTAGGGATAATTGTCCTTTTTATTTTCTAAAGGTATTTTCATAATTTCTTATCCAAGCATTTCCAACATTAAGACTTTTAATGAAATAATCAAAATTTTAGGGATTTTGAGGCTAATCGAATTACCAATTAATCACTGAACTTGAAATTATTCCTTATTAGTCTTCTTGTTCCTTACATGAGTAGATCGAGTATTGTTTAGTTTACTGCATGTATATCGTATTCAGTTCGAGTCCAACAATAATTAACTATGCATAATTGACCAATTATTGGCATTCATGTATTTACCAATGATAAAAAAAATTGTAAATCATTCAAAAGTAGTAATGTATTAGCTCGATTTCTGAGCTACATCGATAAATTATTAAGACTTTATTCGATCACTCTCGAACTTGAATTCAACTCTCAAATATCTCGAATACATAACAAAAGAAATTATGTTAGAAACATAACTTAATTAAGAAAAATAAATCGAATCAAAATACAAAACATTAAAAAACTTAAAATAGGACTTTTTAATCAAAGTCAATGGACAACATTTGTTAAAGTCAACTTTGGATAGGTAAATGCAACTTGGCTCGGTCAACACGGCTCGACTCAGTTAACACGACTCAACTCTGTCAATACGACTTGGCTTGGTTCATAGCTTGGCTCGGCTTGAGCCATTTTAGAAACTCCTTCGACTGAAAAACAACCATATGCGTAGGGGCGGGTGTTAGGAGCGTGTGACGGTTGAAACGACCGAGGGAGATTGTCTGATTACAGCTCATGTATCCTTTTACCTTAAACAACCTAGATCTATGCAAAAACCAACCAAAACTGAGAAGAAACAATCGAAAAATGGTGACATAGGCTTACCCACGACAAAACGGCAGAGGGGCAGCGACGGAGCGACGACAAGGGACACAACCACTTGGGTTTTGATCGGAAATGCACGGGGAGGAAAGTGGTGGCATTCGTGTAGCTCACGACAGTCGGGATCGACCGCAATCAAGAAGAATAACAGTGGTAGTTGTTTTTTTCGTTGAGCATTTAAGGGGAAATCTACAGTTAACGATAACAATTCACGACGAGGAAAAGGTTGGACTTTGGTCGTGAGGTGACGGTAAACCCTCCGACAATAGCAATGCACAACACGATTGGCCGGACGGTGGTCAAAAGGGCTATTTGGAGGGAAGATTTTGTAAAAATTAAAATGTTAGGGTGATTTTCAAGTGGAAAAAAAATGAATTTTGGGTGTCTAGATCTAAAAAACCTAAAAGATATTTCAAATATTTTAAAATCAAAATAGTGACTTAGTCTGGTGGAGTGGTGGTTAAAGATATTGCTATATTTTAAGTTGACATTGAATCTCAAGTTCGATTTTAACGGCTTTCTCCTTTTTTTTTAATAAACAAGAATAGAAAAAGAAAAGCCTACCCAAAAGAATTATTACTAATCTTTGATAAATATAATATATCAAACGTAACGTTAAGGAACTGGCAAGAATATTGCCGTCATCGTTGAATCGAGAACTTCAGCAAACTGCAGAAACATGTACGGAAATCTCCCCGTAATAGCCAAGGCCACCAAAATCAACAGAGCGAATCCACTGCGAAAACACGTCCATGGAAACCAATCAGCATTTTCGATTCATAAATAGCGGTGGAGCTCGCTCCAGCGTACTGCGGCAGGCAGCGACAAACAACCGCACCGCCTTTTACGCCAGCCTTCAATGGCGCCGATCGTCTCGAAGTTGCTTAGTAGGACTGATATCAAGGTACGAATGAACCTCCCGACCAGGTCCCTCGTGTTTTTCCCTCCTTTAAGTGGAGATAAGCATGCGGTGGATTTTCATGCAAGCGACGAGCGCCGCCGTGTTTGGAAGTTCCGAATTTACACTCGTAAGAACAAAAAGTACCGGAAGCCGGTTCTTACCGAAGGATGGCGAGAGTTCGTTCGCGCCAAACAGCTTTGTTTCAGCGACAGAGTTGCGTTTTACATGGACAAAGAAGAAGCCGACGGTGTTCGGTACCGTGTCGAAGTGGAGAAAGCAGTTAAAATATTTGGCGTCGTATTTGGTCATGTACCGATTCCCTGCTAGAATAATTGAGTACTATATAATCCCTCTATTATAATAAGTTGTACGGTTATTAAAAAGGTACAAAATAATTTAATTAGTTATGTTCTAAATTCGTTTTTTTATTAAAAATTAATGATCGTTTGAGCTGGACACTAATATATTAATTAAAGTATGATAAAAATCATATTTTAATGATGTCTATTAGTATGTTCTAAACTCATTTTTTTGTTAAAAATTAATGGTCGTATGAGCTGGACATTAATATACTAATTAAAGTATGATAAAATTATATTTTAAAAATGTCTGTTAGTATTGTCGTTGCTTTCAAGCACTAGATCGATGACATAATGTTTTCAAACATTAACTCGACGAGATATTGTAAATAGAGAGTTGATCCATAAAAAACCTCTCAAATGATTATGAGATCATATTTTATCATATCACATGTTAATGTCTAGCTCGACCGCCAATTTTTTAACGATTTTTTTTTTGAACATATGAATATTCAATGATCATTTTATAACTTTTATATATCATGAGACTCAATAAAAAAAACTCCCTATAATTAATGTATCATTTTTTAACTTCTAATAATCGATGAACTTAATAAAACAATGTCTTATGATCAAAGTAGAATTTATATACTTTACCTTATATGAAAAATGTTATTATGTGTGGCTTACAAGCACCTATTTATTTGTATGATCACATGTGGTATATGGCAATTTGGATAGTCGAGGTTCGTGATAGATGGTACGTTTGTGATTCTGAGTATTGATATCTCATGTATATGACTTTGGAACGTTAAAACATGTGTATCGTTCACTCTCAACCTTAAAACACATTCAGTTACTCTTATTAACCAATTATTAAGGAATTTCAACTTGAAATTATGATTGAGGACCAAATTATAATTTCTAAAAGTTTATGGACCTAATTATAATTAAAAACATTATTAATCTTCAGTGGCAAAACAAAATTAGAACCGTATTAGGAATAAATTACTTGGTATGGGAAATTCTCCTCCTTTGGTAAGGGAAGTAATTGGTAAGCGCTGGGTTGAAATTTGATTCTCGTTTTAAATTATTAATCTAGCCCGCCTCGTAAGAGTTTTATATTTAAGCACGTAACCTAAAGTTATTGGCAAGAGGTAACAATGAGAAGAAACATGCATGGAAATTTCCTTGAATTTTCCTAAACCCTAAACCCTAAGTTCAACGGGGAACTGGCTTTATTAAATAGAGGAGGAGCTGGGCTGGCCCTAGCAACAAACAAGTATCATCTATACTTATCTGGTCTTAATTACTCTGATCAGTCCTGCAACTCCTTTTACGTCTTCAATGGAACCACCAATCTTCTTAAAGCGTCTAAGGAAGACTGATATCGAGACACGATTGAACCTTCCGAGAAAGTCCCTCGAGTCTTTCCTCCTTTAAGCGGAGACGAGCATGCGGTTGATTTTCAAGTTCGAGACGAGTGTGGCGGTATCTGGGAGTTCCGGATTTACACTCGAAAACGCGACAGAAAGTTCCCGAAGCCGGTTCTTACCAAGGGATGGCGAGAGTTCGTTTGCAGCAAACAGCTTTGTATCGGCGACAGGGTTGCGTTTTACTTGGAGAAAGAAGAAGCCGATGGTGTTAAGTACCGGGTCAAAGTGGAGAAAGCAGTTAAAATATTTGGTGTGGTATTTGGTCATCAACCAATTCAGTGCTAGCATAATTCAGTACTAAATAATCTACATGTTGTGAGTTTTATATATTCATGTTGTTGTGGGTCGGTTGAAATGGTAATCAGCTTAATATAGTTTAAGCATGTCTCAAGTCTGATAGAAAATCATCGATGAAAGATTTATTCACCAAAATTAAGTGTACGACTCGGGTTGATACAAATTAATTAAGGTGAGACCTCGGAAACCGAGATAGTAAAAAAAGTTCTCCAGATTTGCCTCTGATACAACTTGTATCTTCTTGTAATCTTGGTTGTTGTTTTTTGTAACTTTTAAGAACATATGGTGTAAAATAACAAACATATTAGCCTCTTGGTTTCAAGTTTTTGGTCTTCGGTTGGATGGGTGGTTTAGGGTTTCAGCCCTTTGTTTACTTTACCTCGTTTGATACTGTAACGTAATGCAATTACTCAACAAGTGATGCATGGAGTCATATTAGTAAAGAAAAAATAAATAGCATTCACCCATCTCTGTTTCACCCTCACTTCTCTTAAACAACAGAGGGGAAATAATTATTGTAAAAGAAAATAAATAAATTAAAAGTTTGACTAAAAATTATTAAATAAAATAAACAAATTCGAAAAATCCTTCATGAACAGTGATTATATGTATATTTTTTATTTTTAACGAGAGTTATATATGAAAAATAAGAGGAAAGGATACTGATTAAGGATGGCACGGGTCGGGTTGGGGTCGGGTTTCGATCAACCCGACTCGATCCAAAAATTATACATTCTCCATCCGACCCGAAAAATACACACCCTCCATCCGACCGAGTTTTGAGATAAAATTTGAAGCCGATTCGATTCGAAATAATATATTATTAAAAACATCATGTTTATTCAATAAAAATAAGGTTTTAATTAGAAATATATATATTATTGTAATTATCCTAAATATATATAGTAAAATTATTTGTGTTAGGTATTTTCTCTCTAAACCCGAACTCGATTTAATCCAACCCGAACTTTAATATTTTTGGAAATGTATATTTTTATTTTTGGGCCTAGATGCGCCTTGCGCCTTTTGAAATCAAGAGCTGAACAAACCAGCCCCAACCAGCTTTAAACTGACCAGAAAGCCGACCAACACAATCCAACTTCCTTGGCCGAACGCAGACACACATAATGCAGCTAGCTGAACACACAAGCAAGAAAACCAGCCGCTATATCACACTTCAAAATCCTCACTGGGCACAAGAACATCCACAGTTATCTCAGAATTGTTAATCACCCATAACAGTTAATGTCTGCGACAGTGACCAAGTCACCAACCATCGAAACAAAAAGATGGAATCACTATTCATGAAGTACAAACCAAAACTATCAACACATCACAAACAACAAAACTGCCTCAGAAACAAATAGAAAGCTAATTAACGTCAAGCTTTAAATATCTTAGACCTATGTGCACCCACACCAACAAACCTTAACGCCATCCCATTACTCATCTAGGAACGAAACCGAAAGTCACCTTGCCCGACCAACAGCATGCAGAGGACCTCATAAAAAGACAGGGCACAGAACCGAGCCGACCCCAAGAACAAATTCATAACATAGCAGAACACACAACAAAACCAGAAACATCCTTACCAACACGCTTTAAACTCAATTCCTGGAGGTGTACGCGAATTGGATCTTCCCAATTAGCTGAAATTTTTGGTCAATCTCTTCAAAGAAATTCTCCCATCTCCACGGTCTAGAGAGAGGTGATGAAACTCAATTCAAAGCTACTTTCGAATAGGGTTCAATAATCAACTCGAACTTCCCCAACCAATTAGACTCGCAAAATAACTCGATGACAGCTTTGATCGCTGATAGTTCAGCAAAGTCTGGGTCAACACTTGCAACAAGTCCAAAGAACATGGCCACCACCTCATAGAGATCGCTCTTAAAACTCCTCCACAACCTGCCGCTATCTTCGAGGCTGTCCTGTCCACGTTGAATTTTACTTGACCAAGGATTGGAGGATGCCAGACTGAAACCCGAAGGTCGAGCACGAGTCAGTGCTAACCCCGAGGCAGTCCCACCACAACTTCTCATCAAGATCGTTATATTCTTTTAACCTTCTCTCGAAAAACAGACTCGTTTCTAGCTAACCGCAAGCTCCAAATAACAACCGCAATACATCAGTAAATATATATAATTATAATTTCTTAAGAAATAATCATGTTTAATATATTATTTTGATTTTGTAAGAACCAAATTACTTCAGTAATTAAAGAATCGTTGTTGTTGTTGAAATGTCAAAGCTTGGAGAAAATTAGTTCAAGTTAGGCACCTAATATTGCAATGTCAAAATTAGGTGCAACAATGTCAAAATTAGATACAACAATGTTTGAAAATTAAATGGGTAAATTACAAACTTTAGTCACTAAACTTTAGGATATTTATAAGATTAGTCCTTAAGTTTCAACTATAAATACCCTAGCTCATTTAGCTTCAAAACCATCCCAAAGCATTCTAGCTTTCTTCCAATACTAGAGAGATTTTAGAGAGTTTCTTGAGAGTTGTTTTCTCATTTTTATCTAGAGAGAATTATCATTGTTTTCTCCTTGGTAGATCGAGAGATGTTGTAATTCCTATTTTCTCATAGTGAAATTCTTCTACCGTTGCCCGTGGTTTTTACCCTAAATATTTTAGGGGTTTTCCACGTAAATTTTGTGTCTCTTTTATCTTCATTTTTATTTTCTCAAATTATCAGTTGAGATTTTTCTCTATCCGATAGTCGTCTTCCGCAACAATTGGTATCAGAGCTAGATTAGAGTGTGTAATATCTGCTTATTGTCTTTGTGGTTGCCACCAAAAGGTGGATCCTCCAACATAAGAAAGTAAGAAGGTATTACCCATTCTTTGAAGGTTCCAGAGAACTATTCACGATAGTGAAATAGTGGGAGCTATCCGTAATAGAAGCTATGACAACGAAACTTGATATTGAAAAATTCAATGGGAGAAATTTCTCACTGTGGAAATTGAAAATGAAGGTCATCCTGAGGAAAGACGGGTGTCTAGCGGCTATCAATGAAAGGCCGGTGGATTTCGCAGATGAAAACAAATGGAACGAGATTGACGGAAATGCTATGACAAACTTTCATCTAGCATTAGCAGATGAAGTATTGTCAAGCATCGAGGAGAATAAGACAGCTAAGGAGATATGGGATCATCTCACCAAATTGTACGAGGCCACATCGTTGCACAATAAAATTTTCCTTAAAAGGAAATTGTACACTCTCCGTATGCCAGAATCTACTTCAGTGACAGAGCACTTAAATACACTGAACACCTTATTTTCTCAGCTTACATCCTTAAGCTGTAAAATAGGAGAATAAGAACGTGTTGAACTTCTACTTCAAAGTCTACCGGATTCGTATGATCAACTCATCATCAACTTGACAAATAGTAATGTCACCAGTCTAGTCTTCGATGACGTTGCAGCTGCTGTTCTACAAGAAGAAAATCGGCGCAAGAACAAAGGAAGACAGACAAGTAATTCTGCAACAAGCAGAAGCGTTGACAACGACGAGAGGGAGATCAACAGAACGTGGCCAAAGCAGCAGTCACAAACATGGTAGATCGAAGTCCAGAAGTAAAAAGAATTTAAAGTGCTACCACTGTGGAAAGAAGGGTCACTTGAAGAAGGATTGTTGGAGTCTCAATAAAAACTCTAATCCACAAGGTAATACCGCAAACACTTCAGATGATGGAGGTGCTCTATGCTGTGAAGCGTCAACTACCGTGGAAGGCAGAAAAAGATTTGCAGAAATATGGCTCATTGATTCAGGAGCAACATATCACATGACCTCAAGAAGAGAATGGTTCCATCATTATAAACCTGTCTCAGGAGGATCTGTCTATAGTTGCAATGATCATGCCTTAGATATCGTTGGCGTGAGAACCATCAAATTGAAGATGTATGATTTGAACAATTAAAGTTGTTCGAGATGTGCGGCACGTGAAAGGCCTGAAGAAAAATTTATTATCCTACGGATTGTTGGATAATAATGCAAGCAAGATTGAAACACAGAAAGGAATCATGAAGGTGTTCCGTGGAGCGCTTGTGGTGCTGAAAGGCGAAAAGATAGCTGCAAACTTGTACATGCTGAAGGGAGAGACTCTGCTAGAAGCAGAAGCCTATGTTGCCTCATGTAGTTCAGATTCTGCAATGCTATGGCATAAGAAACTTGGACACATGTCAGAACAAGGAATGAAAGTCCTTGTGGAGCAAAAGCTACTTCCCAGCTTAACAAAGGTATCACTTCCTTGTGTAAGCATCGTATAACAAGTAAGCAACACCGGTTGAAATTCAACACATCAAATACTTTGTCTCATTTATTGATGACTACTCCAGGAGATGTTGGGTGTACCCTATTAAGAAAAAGTCAGATGTGTTTGCAACTTTCAAAAACTTCAAAGCGCGGGTGGAACTTGATTCTGGAAATAAGATCAAGTGTTTCAGAACAGATAATGGAGGAGAATACACAAGCGAAGAATTTGATGACTTTTGCAAGAGAGAAGGCATCAAAAGACAGTTCACAGTGGCAAACACTCCTCAACAAAATAGAATGGCAGAGCGGATGAACAGAACCTTATTAGAAAGAACACGAGCAATGTTGAGGGATGCAGGCCTAGAAAAATCATTCTGGGCAGAAGCAGTCAATACCGCCTGTTATTTGGTGAATCGAGCTCCATCAACTGCAATAGAGCTGAAGACACCAATGGAGATGTGGACTGGTAAACCAGCTGATTATTCAAACCTCCATGTATTTGGAAGTATTGTGTACGTGATGTACAACTCCCAAGAAATTTCGAAGTTGGATCCAAAATCCAGGAAATGCAAATTCTTGGGGTATGCTGATGGAGTAAAGGGGTATCGCTTGTGGGATCCCACTACCCGCAAAGTGATCATTAGCAGGGATGTTGTCTTTGTAGAAGATAAGCTACAAAGAAAAGAAGACGATGCTAGCGCTGAAAAGTCAGAGAATACTCATATACATGTGGAAAAGGAGGTTGAACAAGGAAATTCTTCTGAAGCAGAACCAGCTCATGATGAACAAGAACTAGAGAGTTCTAAAGCTCCAATAACTCGTCAATCAGATTGTGTGAGAAGACGTCCCAATTGGCACTCAGATTATGTTATAGAAGGTAATATTGCATACTGCTTTTTAACAGAGGACGGTGAGCCATCAATATACCAGGAGGCAATAAACAGCTCAGATGCTTCACTATAGATGATGGCGATGCAAGAGGAAATTGAAGCCCTTCATAAAAATAATACATGGGACCTTGTGCCACTACCGCAAGGAAGGAAGCCAATTGGTAACAAATGGGTCTTCAAAATCAAGCGAAATGGTGACGATCAAGTGGAGAGATATCGTGCAAGACTGGTGGTCAAAGGATATGCTCAAAAAGAAGGTATTGATTTCAATGAAATATTTTCTCTTGTGGTTCGACTAACAACAGTTCGAGTAGTTTTGGCAATGTGCTACATTGAACTTACATCTAGAGCAGCTAGATGTTAAAACAGCTTTTCTTCATGGAAATCTTGAAGAAAGATTTACATGCTCCAGCATGAAGGTTTTGAAGAAAAAGAAAAGAACTTGGTTTGCAGGTTGAACAAATCTCTATACGGTCTAAAGCAGGCGCCGAGGTGTTGGTATAGAGATTTGATTCCTTCATTATGTGCCTTGGATACAACAGACTTAATGCTGACCCTTGTCTTATTTCAAGAGGTCTGGTGATAACGATTTTGTATATTGCTGTTGTATGTGGATGACATGTGGTTGCAGGACCCAACAAAGATCATATTGAAGAATTGAAGGCACAGCTGGCTAGGGAATTTGAAATGAAGGACTTGGGATCAGCAAACAAGATTCTAGGGATGCAAATTCACCGAGACAGAAGTAATAGGAAGATTTGGCTTTCACAAAAGAATTACTTGAAGAAGATCTTGTCACGATTCAGCATGCAAGATTGTAAGACAATTTCTACCCCTCTTCCTATTAACTTCAAATTATCCTCCAATATGAGTCCTAGCAGTGAAGAATAGAGGATGGACATGTCTCGAGTACCGTATGCATCAGCAGTGGGAAGTTTAATGTTCGCTATGATATGCACAAGACCAGACATTGCACAAGCAGTGGAGTGGTTAGTCGATACATGGCGAATCCAGGCAAAGAGCATTGGAATACAGTAAAGAGGATCCTGAGATACATCAAAGGGACCTCAAATATTGCATTATGTTACGGAGGATCAAACTTACTAATCAATGGGTATGTAGATTCTGACTATACAGGGGATTTGGATAAAAGCAAATCTACACAGGATATATGTTCAAAATTGCTGGTGGATGTAAGCTGTTTCAAAATTGCAGTCAGTTGTGGCTACATCCACAACAGAAGCAGAATATGTAGCAGCTACACAAGCCAGTAAAGAAGCAATTTGGTTAAGATGTTATTGGAGGAGCTTGGGCACAATCAAGAGTATGTCTCTATGTTTTGTGACAGTCAAAGCGCCTTGCATCTAGCAAGGAATCCAGCATTTCATTCAAGGACAAAGCACATACGAGTTCAGTACCATTTCATTCGTGAAAAGGTGGAAGAAGGGACAGTATATGCAGAAGATCCATACCAAAGACAACATAGCAGATTTCATGACGAAGGCGATCAACACTGATAAATTTACTTGGTGTCGATCCTCTTGTGGCTGTCAGAGACGTAAGCAACATGATGTATAAGTAAAAATGGTGTGAAGATATGATTGTTCCAATCAAATCTTCAAGTGGGAGATTGTTGAAATGTCAAAGCTTGGAGAAAATTGGTTCAAGTTAGGCACCTAATATTGCAATGTCAAATTAGGTGCAACAATGTTTGAAAATTAATGGGTAAATTACAAACTTTATCACTAAACTTTAGGGTATTTATAAGATTAGTCCTTAAGTTTCAACTATAAATACCCTAGCTCATTTAGCTTCAAAACCATCCCAAAGCATTCTAGCTTTCTCTAATACTAGAGAGATTTTAGAGAGTTTCTTGAGAGTTGTTTTCTCCTTTTTATCTAGAGAATTATCATTGTTTTCTCCTTGGTAGATCGAGAGGTTGTAATTCCTATTTTATCAAGTAAAATTCTTCTACCGTTGCCCGTGGTTTTTACCCTAAATATTTTAGGGGTTTTCCACGTAAATTTTGTGTCTCTTTTATCTTCATTTTTATTTTCTCAAATTATCAGTTGAGATTTTTGCTCTATCCGATAGCCGCTTCCGCAACAGTTGTATCTAAAGATCATGAGTTCAAACACTAATGAATGAAAGATAATATTCAAAATAGTTAAGAGTAATTAGTTAAGAGTAATTAGGACAAATATAATTTATAATCGCTTTACTTAGGCAAATAACCGCAGAAAGAAAAAGAGAAAAACAAAAGTTAACGACATATTATATTAATTTTTAATATACATGCAAAAACTATTAGTGGAACTAGAACACATAAAGAGGCACGTTTTAAGGACAAGAGAATCTTGTTCAGCGTATTCTACGTATATCTAATTTTCGTACTCAGAAATCTCTAAACTTTCGATATATATATATATGTTAACACATATTCATTAAGTTAACCAAATCTATATTACAATGATGAAAAGATGTTATTAGGGTTTCAAATCACGGTTCGAAAACATGATAACACCCGTGAAGTAGCGATTTCGTCACCGTCCGAGTTACCCGTTACACCTGCAATAGTGTCCAATAGCACCTGCGACGGCCGCAATAGCACCCGTGACGGCCGTAATCACAGTAAATTCGAAATGACTGAAAACTCGACCGTGACCACGATTTGAAACCTCGAATGTTACTACTATATTTTAAGTTGACATTATGTTAAAAAGTTGACATTGAATCTCATATTCGATTTTTAGCGGCTCTCTCCTTTTTATAATTAGAAAGAAGGAAATCTCTTTTTATAATATATGAACGTAACGTTAAGGAATAGGCAAGAATGCCGTCGTCTTTGAATCGAGAACTTCAACAAACCGCAGAATAATGTCCGGAAATCTCCGCGTAATAGCGAAGGCCACCAAAATCAACAAAGCGAATCCACTGCGAAACACGTCCTTGGAAGCCAATCAACATCTTCGATTCATAAATAGCGGAGGAACTCGCTCCATCGGGCTACGAGTTTATACGGTCTTACTCCGAGCCCTGTTACCTGCAACGCCTTTTAGGCCTTCAATGGCGCTATCGTCTCGAAGTTGCTTAGTAGGACTGATATCAAGGTACGACTGAACCTCCCGACCAGGTCCCTCGAGTTTTTCCCTCCTTTGAGTGGAGATAAACATGGTGGATTTTCTTGCAAGAGACGAGCGCCGCCGTGTTTGGAAGTTCCGAATTTACACTCGTAAGAACAAAAAGTACCGGAAGCCGGTTCTCACCAAGGGGTGCTAGATTTCGTTCGCACCAAAGAGCTTTGTCGCGGCGACAGAGTTGCGTTTTACATGGAAAGAAGAAAGCAACCGTGTTCGGTACCGTGTCGAAGTGGAGAAAGCAGTTAATTAAATTATCTGGTGTCGTGTTTGGTCATTTGCCGATTCACTGCTAGCATAATTGAGTATTATGTAATCTACATAGTTTGAGTTATATTTATTTGAAATAACCAGAATATTCATTTATTGAAGCTGTATCAACAGACGTCTGTCGAATACCGACTGAATAAATACAGTCGTGACTATCGAGAATAACATATAACAATCGCTTAGAGATGCCTAAAAACAAAACCATTAACAATAAAAGTAAAGACGTACAAAAACTTAACACAACAACGGCTCCGAGAATTAAATATGGAGGAGAGAAACTTGAAAATGTACCAAAATGACCAACGAAAAACGATCTCCCCTTAACAGCAATCTCTTCCGACACCTTTATACGATAATCAACGAACCGTCTAAACAAACGAACAGAGGAACCATGTATCGGGAAAACATAACCATATTTTCAGTTAAAATAAAAAATCGAGAAGAAAACCAATAAAACCCTACACAGAGAGTCCAAAAACACTGGTAGCCATGATACTCTTTACTAGAGAAAGGAGAAAGAGTAATTATAGTAAATACGAGAAAAACATAACTAAAATTGACAGGGTGATGGCCGGAGAAGACTACCACCACTGCCGAACAAAAAAAAATGAAAACTGCCAAAGAGTGTTCATAATGCTGCAAGGAATTTGTGAGTGAGTAATTCTTTTAGATACACCAAGTGAGTTTATATGTATTAGGGCAAAATTAGGAAAAATTGGATTTAAATATTCAATTCACTACTCATAATTTTTTTATTGGTACAACCTTTATTACTTTTTCTTTTTCTCTTTGTGATTTGTAATCACATCAATTTAATGTTGATTATTGTCTGTTGATATTTTTATTATATCAAATCTTTATTTTCTTTTGTTTTTTATTTTTAATAAATTTGTCTATATGCCATTTTTTCATCTACCTTATAACATGTTTTCTTTATCTTTTGGTATGTTTTTCATTCGTTTAGTCGTTGTTTTTATTTATTTTTTAAAGGGTTGATTTGACATCGTCACGATTGATCAAGATGACATATATGTTATATTATCAATCTTCCCTGTTTGGACCTTGATATTAGATTTGGATACTCGTTTGCGTTACTGGATAGTTTTTCACGTCACTCGAGTCTGATTTATGATTTGTCGGTGATTTTTTTAATAGAAGGATGGAAACAACAACAAAAACTAATAATAGTTATAGTAGCCCCTGAGCAGGACCTTCCTCCCTGTTGTCAATAGGAGGGTTTTGCAGCTCAATCAACATATAAAAGCTCAGCAATAACGTCTGGAGGATCAATATATCTCTGAGAACTTAACGAGAAATTCCATGCTATTCATGCCATAGCCTCCTTGCTGTTCATCTCAATAATAACCTTCCGCAACTTCATCTCCCGAGCAATACACATCCCTTCAAAATCCCACAACTCAACTCTAAAACTGA
>NW_024061986.1:0-89548 GCF_006381635.1 Hibiscus syriacus | reverse complement strand
ACCGTTATCATAAGTGACGATCAGATATCAGGTAATTATCGATATTTTATGGGTTTGATTGATTTCTATATTGGAGTTTTTATCCTGAATGTGTGTTCCATTGTAATAGGGTAGCATCCAACCAAAATGGCTCCAAAACGTCAGCGTCAGAAGCGAGGTCTTCTCAAAGCTCTTCTCAATCCAGTTCTTCTCAACCACCTCCTTCTGTAACAAACGATTCTTCTGAGGAAATCAGTCCTTCGAAACTCTGAACTTTAGATCCGACATGGAGAAACAAAGATGGCAGACAAGTTTTAAATAAGGAAGATTCGTCCCGAACGTGTCATTGACCTGGGTTTCTTGTTTGATGATAAATATGCATTTAGTTTTAAATCCACATTTACATCTTGGGGTTGGCTTGAATTCCTTGGTGTAGAACCAAGATATTATCCCAACCTAGTTAGAGTCTTCTACAACAATGCTTCTTACAGCACGAGCCTAATAAGACTAATATAATAGGAATTAATACACATGTCATGGGGAAGGATTATATATCTCCAGAAACTATTGCGGAGGGTTTAGGTGTAGCGAATACAGGGATTCAGATGAAAATGGGTAGATTGGTCTACAATTAACGGGTTACTAGAAATAGCCCAATTCACCTTGATGTAGAGTCGAGAGTGTTTCACAAAATGCTCACATGGTATATCCGGCTAGTGGGGGAAAACAGTCAACGCTTCGAGACAGCGATTATTGGTGGATAGCAAAGTATAAATCCAAAACGGCTCCAAACATTGCAAAACTCATATTTAATACAATTGTATATGGTCACAAAGGAGCAACAATTTCAACTACACTACCATATGGATGTGTCATCACCCATCTGTTGAAGAAGAAGGAAGTTGATTTTTCGCATGACGCCCCTGTTCGATTAACCCGCAAGATTGACATGGTATTTATTAAAAAAAGCGGGATATTATTGTTGAAAAACTCG
Organism: Hibiscus syriacus; assembly: GCF_006381635.1. NCBI lineage: Eukaryota > Viridiplantae > Streptophyta > Magnoliopsida > Malvales > Malvaceae > Hibiscus > Hibiscus syriacus. The sequence goes on along the minus strand of NW_024061986.1, from coordinate 88,575 downwards.
GTTGGAAGCGGTCAAGGAGGTCGGATTAGATCAAGAGAGGGAGGAAATGGACCCCGTTGGCCATGAAGAAGAGCAACCAAGTGAGACGCAATGATGGAAGAAGCTCCAGTTGCAGAGGATGTCACAATTAAGACCGTGATGGAATACATGGTCAATTTTGGGAGCATATTGATTCCCTTGTGAGTGGAATGCGATCCGATATTTCATCATTACAACGTGAAGTCTCCATGTTGGTAACGATTACGTCAACGACATCAAACGAGTTAGGTAATTCATATCTATGTTTCTTAACATTTACACGTTCTGAACTTTATTTATTTCTTTTAACAGATGTGGACAACCAAGCGGTCGCAGAAGATGAAGCTGACGATGAAGATGACGATGACGATGACGATGAAGCTGGCGATGAAGATGATGACGATGATGATGATGATGATGAGATGAGATCCAAACAAGTATATCGTGTCTGCAACGCCGCCTTCAAGAAACTTTAATTTTTGATCTCAATGGTGTCCTTGCCTACATCCCAAACTGCCGGCAGGTTTTAATTCTCTTTGTGTATCCATTATTTTAACATATAAGTAGAACTTTAATCTCATTTTCTTCATGTTGTAGATGTGTCCTCAGAAGAGGATTATTGAATTTATGCAATTTTGTGTCGACAATTTTGTTGTTGCCCTTTGGTCTTCAAAGATGAGGTTAGAACATGTTTGAGGCAATTGAATTACTGTAGTCAAAATCGTTAATATACATTTGAATGTTAACATTCAAACTTGATTACAATCTCAGGCATAACGTCGACCGTGTACTTGAGAAACTACCTGTATTTTCCGAGCATTTCTATTCGTGTGGTAAGATGAATGTCATTACGTTTGCTGACTTTTCGTTGTCTATGATTCCTACATATTTATGTTCGATGTTTGTGAACAGGATCAAAAAAAATGCAAAACATACGATTATGTTACCTACTGTAAAGATCTCAATGATGTTGGAACGCGTGTCCAGATTTAACGAGCTAAATACACTTTGGTCGATGATTCAGCGGAAAAATGATTTATAATCGGTAAGTTGCATTTATGCAATATTTTTCCAGTGAACAGGTGTTCAGACATTGATTATTTTAACAACTTATGTGTTTATATAGAAATACAATTACATATGTCCACATACCTTTGACGCTGTTCCATTCGAACGACAAAGCTCTAGTATGACACAAATTTATTCATGCTTATGCGAATTTAATTTATTGTTAGTAAAATTGCACCTCATTAGTTTGATAATTGAAATTAGTTTATGTATTTCCTCAGAAAAAGGCGGAAACATACGAGAGTATTTGAAAAATTTGTTGAAGGCCTCTAATGTTCCGGACTCGTTAGAAACAACCCTTTTTCATCGGATTAATTTGTTTGTCGGTACATTATTTGAACATTCTTGTGTATTTATTTGGTGTGATTATTGTGTGTATATTTTCATTAATTATTCCATATTTGCTTCTATGTGTACATATACATTTGAGTGTCTACTTTTTTTAATATATTGTAAAGTATCTATCCTTTTTATAAAAGTGTCTATACTTTTTCCACTGGGAAAACATTAATTTAAGGTATCTTTGAGTGAGTTTTAAGATATTAATTTAGTAATTATATATGTCTAATGATTTATTTTTACGTTACGGTATATATTATTATTAAATTAAAAATTCTTAATTATTTTATAAAATATCAAAAACAATCAACTAATTTTTGTGCAAATGAAATATTAAATTAATATTGTAGGTGGAAAAACATGAAACATACTTAAAAAATATTGAAACATAAATTACATATCTTTAAAAAAAAGTATCGATCCTTTTTATAAAAAGTATGGACACTTTCAACATTATAATAAAATAGGTAAATTTGCAATATAACCGGTATAAATATACGGTTTTATGCGCGAATAGGTCTACAACCTATCGACACTTTTAATATTGTGTCGGTACTTTATGTCCATATTGGAAGAAAAATGTGTCGATACGATTTAAAAAAGTCGACATTTACACATCGGAACCCATAATTATAATGTAATAGATAATTTTGTAATATAACGGTATAAATATACGGTTTATGCGCGAATAGGTCTACAACCTATATCGACACTTTTTAATATTGTGTCGGTACTTTATGTCCATATTGGAAGAAAAATATGTCGATACGATTTAAAAAAGTATCGACATTTACACATCGGAACCCAGATTTATAATGTAATAGATAATTTGTAATATAACCGGTATAAATATACGGTTTATGAGCGATAGGTCTACAACCTATATCGACACTTTATAATATGTGCGGTACTTTATGTCCAGATTGGAAGAAAAATGTGTCGATACCATTTAAAAAGTATCGGTAATTTTAAGTAACGCGGTTTTCTTCCTTCATTCAAATATTTATATGTACTACAATAGGAGTCATGTTGATACTTACGATATATATATGGAGATCGTTGTCATTCCGTTCAGTCTTCGAAAAAATCAGTTGATGTAGGCTGTGCTGTGTACTCAAACTGAGCTTGACTTGAGGACATGTTAGTTTGTTATGCCCCTCACCGTTGCAGTACCACATCGCCTAATTTTCTTCTCCACCTTGTTCTTCGGCATTCTTTCGCTTGCGTTGTTTCGTTGAGGGTCACGAACATTGTTTACTACAATGCTCTGTTGACTGAATGATTCAAACCAAACGAGTTTTCTAATTCTTCTATTAGTTTTTTTATCTCATCTCTTGCGGTTTTGAAAGACTCGTCTGTCTTGTAGCATAACCTACTTGGGTGCAGAAGCCTTCGCATTAGTCCACCTACTTTGAATCAAGTCCCGGGCAAATATGTGTAGTCCAATTGCTTCAAAATGTGAAGTTGATGGCGACACGGAAGTCCAACGGTCTCGAATTTTTTGCAGGAGCAAATTAGAGTTTTCGTACGAGAATCAAAACTAATTTCAAATTTCCTATTTTTTTCTGCGTACTTTGACAAAATATATGTTGACATTCATCTGATAAGGACTTAATCTCTGCCTCAATCCGGTACAATGTCTCCCGTATAAGTTCATTGGAACACACGAAAAGATTCGCGGGTAAAAATCGCAGCGGCATGGCTTTCAAGGTCGACCAGTTTTGTGATCTGGAAGGGCTTCGTATGGGAACTTAAGTAATCCGCTTTCAACTCGTTCATACGCATTCTACTAATTCCATCTTCAATGCACGAACAACATCTAAATATGTCTTCTTGTGTTTCAGTGCATAGCTAGTGAAGCATTCATAGACTCGCACCTTTGTGTTGAGCGAATATTGGCAAAGAAATGACCGGTTAGATATGCTTGTGCCATAAGTGCGTGTATTTCCCTTCAATCACCCATGGATGCTTTTGGACGTTGAATTCTGAAACAATCGAACGCCATTGAATATCAAATTCCTTGGTTGTCCACCAGGAAGCCATGCATTTTGAGAATGCTGCTGTAAATTTTGGGTCACCAATGTTAGCTTGTGCATTGCGAGAAAGATGCCAAGAACATAATCTATGCTTAGCATAAGGGATAACAGATTTGATAGCCCTCTGCATTGCCCTATCCCCATCGGTTACAATAGATATAGGTGATTTATTCATCATGGCTTCTAAAAAATTCTGTAGCACCCACTCGAAAGATTGAGACGTCTCGTCAGCGATTATGGCAGTGGCAAACACAATTGTGTTATGGTGATGATTGACACCAACAATAGGCATAATTGGTCGACCATACAAATTATCTTTGTACGTTGTCGAACGCAATTACATCACCGAAGCATGTGTAATCCGATCTCGATGTAGAATCCGACCAAATAAGATTATACAATGCCCCCGATCATCTACCGAGTATGTCATAAAAAACCCGGGATCATGTTCTTATAATCAAAGTAGGCAATAAGCGCATTCACATCCCATCGACGATTTCCTTTGCTTTACCTCTTTGAAGTGCATTGTAGAGGTCTTTATGTGTAAATCCAACATTATGATAGCCCCCTGCCTGCTGCGTTAAATAGTTCATTACTTGTGACGTGCCAACACCGACCTCTTTCAATGTTGTTGCCTCATCGATATCAACCTTACTTACAGCTCTATTAGAACGCATAAATGGTGTCATAGCAGATGTGCACAATGCATGATTATGTTTCTGATCAGACTTACTTATAACCCACTGATCGTTTGTATTTGTTGCTGTAACTACGACTAGCCTTACATCATGTTCTTGTGACTGGCGTATGAGCACGTTGACGATCAACAGTATTGACTTTTGATACTCGAAACCCTTCTTTGGAACAACAAAATTCTTGTGTCTTCACATTCCCTTCCACGTCAAGCCGTGTTGTTCCTTACGTGCACTAAACCCATGTTCCGTGCGAATCCTTGTAAAAGTGCCAAGCTTGATCACGTGAACAAAAGAGCCGACCAACCAATCTGTCAGATTCATCAACATTATGTACTTCATGGCATTCCTCGGTTGGCTTAACATTGTCTACATCAGTATTATCCATGGCAAAATTTTGTTGTGCAAGTTCAGTGCTCCAGGAGTTGATGGAGATGTAAACAAAGGTTCATTTTGAACATGTTTCTGTCGTGCTGCTTTCAATAGGATGTGGCATTGGTAGTGGTAGTTAAAGGGTGGGTAAACATTAAATTCACAGTACATATTTAGGTATGTACAATAACTACAAGTATATTATCATTAAATTTAGGTATGTACAATAACTACATATTTAGGTATGTTTGTTAACTACATATTTAGGTATATACATCTTTGAGTGAGTTTTAAGATATTAATTTAGTAATTATAGGCGTCTAATGATTTATTTTTTACGTTACGATATATTATTATTAAATTAAAAACAATAAACATATATTACATATTTATTATTATCTTTGGTTAATGTTGTTAATTTAAATTCTAAATAATATTTTATAAAATATCAAAACAATCAAATAATTTTTTGTGTAAATGAAATTATTAAATTAATATTGTAGGTGGAAAACATGAAACACTGTTAAAAAAATTGAAACATAAATTACATAACTTTTAAAAAAAGTATCGATCCTTTTTATAAAAAGTATGGACACTTTCAATATAATAGGTAAACATATGATGTAATAGGTAGCCCTTATATAATGTAATAGGTATCGTTTATATAATGTAATAGGTAGTGGTTATATTGTAAAGTGTCTATCCTTTTTATAAAAGTGTCCATACTTTTTTCACTGTGGAAAACATTAATTTATGGTTATCTTTGAGTGAGTTTTAAGATATTAATTTAGTAATTATAGGCGTCTAATGATTATTTTTACGTTACGATATTATTATTAAATTAAAATTTCTAAATATTATTTTATAAAATATCAAAACAATCAAATAATTTTTTGTGCAAATGAAATTATTAAATCAAATAATTCAAATTGAAAATTAAACAACAAATCAATTAAACATTGTTGTGGGTACATTAATTGAACATTGTTATGGTACATTATTTGGAAAAATAATGTTCCGGACTTTGTTAGAAATAACTCTTTTCATTGGATTAATTTCGTTTTGTGGGTACATTATTTGAACATTGTATATATAAATTTGTTGTGTAAGTATGTTTTGGTTTGACTATATGTATGTATATTTTCATTCAGTTGAGATGGGTTATGTATAACAAAACAATCTATCTCGCATGTGAGTACTTTATTCCAACCATGTGACAAGTGTGACAACTCCATCAACTCACAACTCAGCTTTGAACTCAATCAATATTGTCTTTTAGCTTGATGGTTCATAAAGCATGTTACTTGAACAGTATGAATCAATTATACAATTTTCATGTTCAATTTAACACTGCATTTCAAATTCATTTCATATGTAATTGGAGTTTGAATTTAAATTTCAATTTGAGTTTGAATTTCAATATATATTTCGGCTCCACTATAAATATTAGCCCAAGCCAATATGCATGTTATCATTGATTATTCCTAATTTCCATTGTTTTTTTCCAACGTATAAACGCGAGGGAAATCCCGACCATTTTATTTTTTGGTCAACTTTAAAGCGTCAGAAACGTTTCGGGCGTATGATCTGGGTGGTATACAAGAAATGTAACAAATAGCAACTAAAATCATAAGTTGAGTACCACCCAAATCATAAGTCTGAAATACTTCCGATGCTCATCAAAATCCAAAGCTCATATGGTGTCAAGCAAAAGGAAATCAAAATCCAAATCTCATATGATGCCAAGCAAAAGGAAATCAAAATCTACAACTTGAGTTTGAACATTGATATGATATGTTCAGTTGTTATCATGTTGGGATTTCTCGTTTTTGATTGCTTGGATAGTTGTTCTCTTGCTTCTTCAAGTGTTCTTAAGGTTATCCTTTGAGTGAGTTTTAAGATATTAATTTAGTATTATAGGCGTCTAATGATTTATTTTTTACGTTACGATATATATTATTATTAAATTAAAAATTCTAAATAATATTTTATAAAATATCAAAACAATCAAATAATTTTTTGTGTAAATGAAATTATTAAATTAATATTGTAGGTGGAAAACATGAAACACTGTTAAAAAATTGAAACATAAATTACATAACTTTTAAAAAAAGTATCGATCATTTTTATAAAAGTATGGACACTTTCAATATAATAGGTAAACATATGATGTAATAGGTAGCGCTTATATAATGTAATATGTATCGTTTATATAATGTAATAGGTAGTGGTTATATTGTAAAGTGTTTATCCTTTTTATAAAAGTGTCCATACTTTTTTCACTGTGAAAAACATTAATTTAAGGTTATCTTTTGAGTGAGTTTTAAGATATTAATTTAGTAATTATAGGCGTCTAATGATTTATTTTTTCGTTACGATATATATTATTATTAAATTAAAAATTCTAAATATTATTTTATAAAATATCAAAACAATCAAATAATTTTTTGTGCAAATGAAATTATTAAATTAATATTGTAGGTGGAAAACATGAAACACTATTAAAAAATGAAACATAAATTACATAACTTTAAAAGAAGTATCGATCCTTTTTATAAAAAGTATGGACACTTTCAATATAATATAATATAATAGGTAAATTTGCAATGCTCACTGTGGAAAACATTAATTTAAGGTTATCTTTTGAGTGAGTTTTAAGATATTAATTTAGTAATTATAGGCGTCTAATGATTTATTTTTACGTTACGATATATATTATTATTAAATTAAAAATTCTAAATAATATTTTATAAAATATCAAAACAATCAAATAATTTTTTGTGCAAATAAAATTATTAAATTAATATTGTAGGTGGAAAACATGAAACACTATTAAAAAAAATTGAAACATAAATTACATAACTTTAAAAGAAATATCGATCCTTTTTATAAAAAGTATGGACACTTTCAATATAATATAATGTAATAGGTAAATTTGCAATGCTATCGGTATAAATATACCGGTTTACTTATAAAATAGGTAAATATAAGCGCTACCTATTACATTATATAAGCGCTACCTAGTATGTTATTGTACTTTATAATATTTCCGGTTAAATAATATAACATAACCGGTCTAAATTTTAACCGGTCACTTGTTTAACCGGTCACGCTGTATATTAGCCGTTTTTTAGGCGCCGCACCGCAGAACTACCCTTCAAGAACTATAGTGCTTGCTCGACCAAATGGATTAAAGAATTGATTATATGATTGATATTGCCAGAAAACTTATGAGGCTTATCATAAATGAAGTAGAAGAGCGCATGTTAAAAATAAATAACTTAAGATGTTCATCTCCAAGCCTCTAAGATATCATATGGTTTTGCGGGGCGTTATAATTTTAAAAACCCCTATAAATTAATTTTTTCAACATTATCCCCACACCTGATTTATTAGAAAAATATTCTTAAACCTGCACACGTAGGATTAACTCGTGTCCTTAGAAACACGAGTAAAGGTCTCTCTTTGTACAAGGAGTGAGGTATGTCCAACGTGGACACACTTATCAGAGAATGCATTTTAATAATGGTATTAATGACCTCAAGAACGCGACGTTCTCGAGATATTGAAACATCCCGAGAAATTTATCGCAAGTGGTATTTAGCATACCTCACGTTTTAAACGCGAGGTATGTATTCCTTTTCGAATTAAATTTAATAATTTTATAAACAATAAAATAACATAAAAACTAGATTGTTAAAAACATACAATACTAATTAAAATTAAATATCTATGTAAAATGTTACAAAACAAAATTGCTTCATGGTTCCAAAAACAAGAATCATAACAAGTACATAGAGTGTTATAGTTAATTTGCCAAACTTGGTGGTATGAATTATGCGGATAGTTAGTAGGACATTTTTAGGCTTCAATATATTCTGGGAAGGCAATATTGTGACGATGCCACGACATTACCCCTAAAACCATTTGTGAAATGTTTGAGCTTAGAGGCGTATTATTATAACTTATCTTTCAATTGAAAATGATATGGACATATATGAGAAATTGTAAGCAGGGTACAAATAGCTTTTAAAATCATTTCAAACGAAAAGAAATTGAAAACTAACGAACATATTTTTGTAAATAACTTATAGTGGCTTAAACAGCTCCAAATATTATCTGAAGTTACGGGTGTGTACATTTTAAATTTAGCACATGGGACAAGTAGATGTTGCCTTCTATAATAAACGGATACAAACACGCCTGAGAAACCCAAAGGAAAACTTAATTTTAGACTTGTGTTTTAGGTACCATCGATACATAACACAAAGAAGAAAACTAAAAAGCATTTCTTAAAATGTGTTTTCTTAGACCTAATTGATGGAGTAAGAAGTTTCTCGAGAGGCCCAAGCGGAAATCTAGATGACACCAGAAGACGATGCCTTGTGTTATTCGTACTGTCATTACAAAAAGTAAAGGAAAAAACTTAACAACATTTCAAGAAGTATGGAAGAACCTCATGTCATGCAGATTCGACTTGACGACGAATAACAATATTATGATATATTTGATGTTGTTGTGGCACTTATGGTGCCTATCTAAGCACGAAAAAGAAAATAATTCCACTGAAAGATGATATATTTTTTAAACTAGAAGTTTTTTGAGAAGGGTAAAATCATTTATGAAGAAATAAGAAGGTTTCACGAACATGGTTAGGCTCGGTAGAACAAGAGAAATTTAAATAGGCAAGAAAGTCGAGCGTGTAGATACGTCTATTAGTAACTTGGCAGTGAATTCGTACCTTGCACAACGTGAGATCCCTTTTATTTCACACACCAAATTACCACATCAAAACAGTTGCTGCCACGTTAGGAATATTTGTGAAACTCATGTTATGCTATAGCACGTCAGGAATATTATTTACAGGCCCATGTCCCTTCCGCATCACATCAAGAAGATATTCTACTAACAAATAAGACTTCTATTTGAATCTTTATTTCAAGCAAATAAAGGTGAACAAGCAAACAATACAGAATTGAAGTGAAGGCAAAGATAAAGGAATTGATCAACAATTGTTTTAATCGTAAATTTGTTTAACATTTCTCGATTATTACATAGTTTAAAGTCGTTACAATTTCATACATATTTTATTCTTCTCTTTGAATGATAGTAGATATTTTCAAAACATGTTGATAAGATGAAGTTTTACTACTTTAATATACTATGATGGTAAAATGATGTGTGACGAATCTCTCGGTATCTTCTTTCAGTCCACACATAGTGTGACGATAACGTTGTCGAAGAAATTAACTTATAAGAAGTTGATGAAAGAAGTCAAGAACAATGTTCCAGATGACTGCGGGGAAAACTTGAACCGTTGAAGTATCGACTACCGATGTTGTTAAAACCACTAACCTACTCAATATATGATGTTGAAGATGATAGTGATATGGAAATGATGCTCGATTACCATATGCAATATTTATTAGGGTCACTTGAGTTATAGGAAAATTTTTCATATGATAATGATGTTAACAATGTCCCAAATTGGAGACGAGTAAATTTTGACTTCGATCTTAATGTTTATAATTCGACAATTAATTTGCAACGCCCCAAATTCTGGGTCAGTAGTTTCGGGTAACCCGAGTGGGTAAGACAAAACCTTTAGCCTTATCAAGAATGCATGGATTCAAGATATCCTTGAGATTGGGCTTGGGTTGGGCTCTATCATGTGACAATTGGGTATTCTTAAAATAAGGATGAAACTAAAGTGACCAAATAGGTAATTATACCATTTTTTAAAACAAAAGCATGCCTCTATTTTTCTTCACAAACTTTGTCTCCTTCTCATCTTCTTCATCATTTTATTCTTTCTCCCCAAGAACTAAGCAAATGTCTTAACTTGGTGACCTTACAACCCTAGTTAGGATTTCTAAAGGTAAGTTCATAATCTCAATATTCATAGCTCCAAATTAAGTGATCAATCTCATATTTCCACCATAGTTCCCAAAATATGGGTTTAGTTGGGTTTTAGAAACCAAGGGGTTCCAACTTGTTTTTGGGAGATTTCAGCCTATAGAAACATTTTAAATTCTCCCTAAGCTTCCCAACAACCTTAGTATCCATTTCTTTGAATTCTTGTTTATTGAGAAAAGTTGGAGAAAACTCCATAGGTAAGGGGAAAGAGAAACACAATATTGGTTGAACCTTAAGTGTTTCCATTATTTTAGAATAACAAGGTAACTTACTTCTAACTCAATCTACCACAAGTATGTCGTATAAGGTGTTTGGTAGGTTGCATGAGTTATGAAGCATTTTCATGACAGAATTTAGAAATGAGTGTTTTCCATCATGTTTATAGACTCTTTATGACCCCTATAATCATAGATAATACATTAATAATAGTTTGGACCCTTAGTAGGATATTTTGGGTCAAAAATTGGTATTTTTCGTGCCCAAAACAGGGTATTACTATCAGTACTAGAAGAATAGTACTGATGTTGTTCTTCAAACTTTGAAATAACAAAGAGTTTAGGATAGAAGTATCGATACTCCTTTATAGGGTATCACTACTAGGGGTAGGGTATCAATACTCCCCATTGATACTCCTCATAGGAGTATCTATACCTAGGTATTTTTCACAACATTGAAGCCAAATATTGTACCGATACTAAGGCATATCGATACATGTACTGATACTCTCCATAGAAGTATCGATACTCAACTATTCTCAAAAATATCAAAGCTGAAATTGGTATCGATACTCAGGCAAGTATCGATACCACAAACCAAGGGTATCAATACCTCATCCTGAGTATCGATAACAACATATTTTCTCAGCCTAAGATCAATCAGTAGTATCGATACCCAGACATCAATATTGATACCCAAGGGTCAGTACCGATACTAAATTACTAGTATCGATACCCTCTGACAGTTTTGGGTACATAACCCAAAAGCTTAAAGGGGTAGATTGAGGGGTCCTATTTATATAAGAATACCATGGAATAAAACTACAAGTGAGAACAGTAATTAACTCAGAACAATTAGAAACAATAATAACTATGATAACATAAAATTATCTTTGTTTGATGCTCGGGACACAGTTAGGACACTTGAGTCACTTTAGCATAATATGACAGTCATATGGATATCTCAATTAGTGTCAAGGCACTTAACCATCATCTTGGCATAGATGCCCTAAGACTCGACAAAGTAAGTTGGTCGTGTGTATATTTTTGATGTAGTTCCAGATCTCATCCCAGAGTATATAAGGGTATTCCAACAGGCTAGAGTGGTGTGCGAGCTCCAAGATGCAGAACTCTACCCCGCACCATGATGTCAGCCATAGTATAGCATTTAAGCACTTCTTATGTCTTTATATATATGCCACCAGTAACGCTTTGAGTGGATACATGTAGTACAATACAGTTATTAGTGAAGCACTAAGCTCGTAAACTCAACATTCATAATGTGTTTCTGTATGTAGGTTAGGAGGTTATTCGTAGAGAGTTATCGTCACCAGACATTCCAATGTAGTAGATCAGATCAGTTAGAGCATCTCAGAGTATGTCTTGAGTCCCTTATGTATTCAGTCATAACTCTATTGATTTAAACTCAATATTATATTATTTTGAATGTTTTGAGGGCTCCCATATATTTGTGAATGTTATTATTATGTTTTATTTATTTACCATGGATGATTTTTACCCGATGTTTTATATTCATATATTTAAAAAGAAAATTTTTGGGTTAGCCACTTAGGTGGTCCTGTGTGACATTATGATCTAGTGATCTTTGGGTAGGATTGGATTAGAGTGTTACATAATTGACGTAACCACTTCAACTTATTAAGTGCACAAAGTTGGGGTAATGACTTGGGTGCATCATCGTCTTCGATGCCAAGGTATTCTTGCATCGTTAGCTTGGACTTTGACCTAAATTTGTCACCAACACAACTTTTAACGTACAATCCATACAATAATGGCATGGGTACATCATCTTCTCAACAAGAAATGAGGTCGTAAGAATATGAAGCGTTTAACTTATTTGATGGTTTCTCAACATCTATGAGGAGACATTCTTATGTCGGTGTTGTCGACTTTGATCTTGGTAGTACGGTTCATGGGCGATCTTGTGATCGGCGTACAACTGTTACTTATGTTATTCCCATAGTCGATGACGTTGAACTACTCCGATTTGAGGGGATATTTCTAAAAAAGAATCGGTAAGGGAGATCGATCCAGATGGTGATGAAGTAGGCCCCTTCAATGAATAACTAGAGGACCTTGACTTGTCGGATGAAGCGAATGATGATGACATTCCACATTATGTGCCTCATGTTTTTTTATTACCAACCACAATCCTACTTCACAACAGTTGATATGAAGCCTTTCAACGCTTTGGAATTTTTACAACTCTCACAACTTGATCAATACAACGAATGTGGTGATGGTGACCTCTATATTGGAATTACATTTAGAAAAAAAAGAACTCATTGTGGCTACCATTAATAACTATAGTATACGTCGCTCAGTTACGTCGACTTTGAAAAAATAGACGCGGACAAGTACATGGTTGAATATGTCTATAAGTATGACGGATGTAATTGGAGAGTTCATGTATCATACTTGAAGAGGACGAACAACCAATGAAAGTTGATAAAATATGACCAACCTTATATATGCACCGCCAGCCGGCTCACTCAAGATCATCCAAACATAGATGTTCATACCACTGGTCAAAGTAAATCCACATATAATAGTTTCCAGTTGTATTGCTTCAATTACATCTCAATACGGCTACACAATTAACTACCATAAAGCATGTTATGCTAGGTATCATGCTCAACAAAAAGGGTATAGCTAATGAGAATAATAATACAAAGAGTTACGACCATGGCTAAAATTGATGAAGAAACACATACGGGTAACAGTTGTGAAACTAGAAACTATGCTGGCGTACGATAACAATTGTTTCGTACAAGGTTTGTGACAATTTCACATGCTATTTTGGACATTTCCACATTGTGTCGATGCATTCTGCCACATCAAACCAATGGTTCATATCAATAACACTTGGTTGTACAACAGATACATACAAATATTGTTGTTGGTAGTTGTAAAAGATAGAAACAGGAAAAATATTCTCATCGCCTTCGCAATAGTCAAAGAGGAAGATATAGACTCTTTGGAATTCTTCCTTAAATACTTGAACAAATATATTTTATCACATGTTTTGCATGAGCATTATGGTGAGATATGTCTTATTTCTGATAGAGGCACAAAGATCAGATACACAATCAAGCATATAGAACTGTCTTGGAAACCTCTCCATATTTATCATTGGTACTGTTTATGCCATATTACTGCAAATTATTTGCAAAAGCTTAGGAACGAAGATGAACGCATAATATTACTTCGAATGAGTACGTCTTTTACTCTTTTGAGATTCATATATCTTTTCATTTATTATTTATAACTAACTATTACATTTTTAATGAGTATGCCACTCATTCTGTACGTGAGGTTGAGAAGTTGTTTCAAGAATTGAGACACATGAATCAAGAAGGATACAATTACTTTGCTAAAATCATGAAGGAGAATTGGCTTTGATCATTTAATAGGGGTAGATGATATGGTCACATGACAATGAACTTGGTTGAGGTGATCAATTCATCACTGAAGAGAGTACGACATTTGCCTATTATTTTCTTTGTTAAGTGACGTATTATTGGTTGGCAACCCTATTTGTAACCTTGGGAAGACAAGCAGTTGATTGGAATGTAGGTAGCCACAGAATCCACTTAGACCTCCACACAAAATTGCTAACCTTTTTGCAACACTCAAGCGCGATGAATGCGACATGTGTCTCTCACGAACAAAATAAATTTCGTGTTTCAAAATATTTGAGGTCATTGGAAGGCATATAGCATAATGCATATGTCATTAATCTACGTGATAGAACCTGCGACTACATAGTATTGCAAACATTCAAATACCAATGTCTGCACATCATTGTTGCTTGTTCTTATGTAAAGATTAACTACATGTGATTCGTTGATCCTGTATACTTACTTGAATCTGTATTCAATGTGTATCAGTACAAGTTTCCTCCCACTAGAAATAAAAGGGATCTGGATGAAGTTGATGATGAACTTACAATATGGCCAGATTTTTCACTACGACACGAAAAAAGGGTCGTATATGATTAGCAAGGATTTGATCGAACATTGAGAAAGCACCAAACAACATAAGCTATGTGTCATAACTATTTTTTAATAAATAATTTAATTTAAAAATGATTATGGCTTTATTTTGGAAAGTGTGAATTTTTATTTAATTTGAAGTTTGGAGTCATCATCAACCTTTGGGTTAGGTAGGTCGAATACCTAAAAATGTCTTTTAAAATAATTTTAAGAAAAATCATTTGAAAAGACAAAATTGACCTGCATATTACTAGAAATTCATTTTTGAGAGTTCGAGAGTCGGTTACACGTGGGGAAGGGTTAACATCCCCATAGCGTCCAAAATGGGTGCCTCTCGATTATACGTTGTCTAAATAGTGGAACTTTATATGTTCAAATCTAAAATTTAAATTATGATCTTTTTATTTCGATAAATGAATTTTGAAACAGTGAACTTCTTTATCAAAAAACTTGACTTGATAAACATGATTTAATTCACTCGGTCTTATTAAAAAAAAGATGTTCTCCTACTACATGAATTAACGAAAATTGAAATCTAGTTATGTTTGATGTAATTTCGTTACCCACGGCGCAAGACAACATTGCCTTTGAATATTCTTTGAAACATACAAACACGTGAATGATTTATGAATGTAGCAATAATAAGTGACATATATAAAAGATGAGTGAAATATCAATCTAATGTAACAAATGAACAAAATACAGCGATACTAAACAATGATAATTGAATAAAATAAAACAACTAAAAATGATGAATAAATGAACCCATACAATAAGAGAAATATTAATAATAATAATAATAATAAATAATTTATAGTTATTACAATTTAAAAAGAATGAAATAAAAAATAAATAAATAAAACAATGAATGTTTAACTATTAAATAACTTCATTACATAAAACATAAAAAATACTTTTATTCAAAATAACATATCTTATAATAGAATATAAACAAATGTTCAATAACTATAAGATATCGGCTTCATTCGAATAACTCTCGAAAGGGCACTCCAGATTTTTGAAGGTATTACATAGGTTAGTTGAGTAATCGGATATTTTATGAATATTAAAGCATTGAAAAGACATATTCATAAAACATTATACATAAAAGATAAAAAAATATCATTAAGAAAACATATAATCTACATATACTATTATATCATATATTTAATTGTATATATTTTTTAAAAATTGTGAAATAAATATGTATATAATAATAATAGTACGGGGACTAAAATAAAATGATAAAAGTATATGGACTAAAATGTATAAACCAATTGCTTGAAATAAGGACCAAATCATAATTAAGCATAAATAGTAAGAACTAATCATGCAAATGATCTACATCAACAAACAATGACCAAGAACATCACAAACTAGCAAGTAAAACTAAAAAATATTAGCAAACTATAATATAGAACAAGTAGTGACTAAAATGCTATACTTCAAGAAATAGGATCCAAATCAAATTTTATTCAAAACTAGAATGATTACATGCCTAATATGTCTAAAGGCAAAAAAGGAAGTACACTTTCAAAAATAGAAAAAAAATAAAAGGGAGCTATCTTTTTACCCAAATTAACATGATAGAGGGAAAAAGAGCATTGTACCGCCTCCCACCGGGAAAGGGAGAACCATCGTCCACCGTTGATTTTTGGTGGTCGTTCAACACAAAACCTCAAGAAAAGGTTTTTCTCAACGCCAGGAGCTCGAATCCGATCTTGATTTCACCGAAAAAACGATATGATCTTCACAAATCGGTTGAAAATCATTCGTTCTTTTCACTATCCGATCTCCTCATCCAACTGTTGGATCGGTCCAGTTTCAGAGTATGTTAAGTGCGCACCTCCCCACCGTCCTGATCTGTTGTCCGATAAACAGAGATGTCACTATCGACGATAACCTTTTCTATTCTCTTCATTTTTTTTAGTTTCACTTTTTCTCTCTCGAAAATGGTTTGAATGCTCCTCTTCCCTTTTTTTGAACCAAGATCCCTTCTTTTATGGCGATGATTTTTTTTATTTTTCACTATAGGCAATTATGGCTGGAGGTGATGGTAGCATCAAGCGACAGTGGTAGAAGCTGGTAAGTACGATTAGGGTTTAAGGTTAAGTTAGGTTGGTTTAAGTTTTGGTTTGGACCCGGTTTGGGTCTTTGTAACATGGGCCTGCAAAAAAATATATAATAATATTAGTTATAAATAATAATAATAATAATAATAATAACTCAGATAAAAATGGGTGTTTACACCATGAAGTATTTGTAGAAATCTCGGATACTAAAAGAACAAATGTCATAGTCGATTACGCTCTTGTATCGATTAATTTATTTTAAACGAAAACATTTTTATGCTTTAAATATATCATCAAATGGAATATAATGTTTAAATTATTAATTAAGTTTTAATTATTAATTTATTTAAGTTATCCTTCAACAATATGATATTTACCTAGCTCCAAACATGTCCATCAAGTCATGTTAGCATCTTAATGTAAAAAATCAAGTTTTGGAGTCATTTTGAACGTAAGTTTTACCCTACTTACAATGTATTGTATGTGTCAATATTACTATCAATTGAAAGATAAGTTATAATACTACGTCTCTAATCTTATAAATTACGAAAATTTTCATATTAACTACAAAAAAAACCCTCCAATATGTCTTTTTAGCATTTTCTTCATGCACAAAAAAAGCTATGAAACTATTTTCAACGCGATTTTTAGCTCGCATACAATATCTCGTATGTCTCGATATTGGCTTCAACAAAAAGATAAATTTTAATACTATGCCTCTAATATTATAAATTACGAAAATTTTGAGATCAAATATTCAAACATACCCCTCGAACATGCCTATAAGTACTATCGATTTGGGCTGGAAAACTAAATGCCCCATGTATTGGAACAAAGTATGTCAAATACCACTTGCAATAAATTTCTCAAGATGTTTTAATATCTCTGGAATCTCGCGTTCAGCGTAACGCGAGGTCATTAATATCAATATTAAATTGCATTTATCCGAAAAGTGTGTCTACGTTGGACATACCTCACGCATTGTACAAAGCGAGACCTTTACTCGCGTTTCTTAGGACGCGAGTTAGTCATATGTGTGCAATTTGATGATATTTTTCCAATAAATCTGGTGTGGTGTAATGTTAAAAAAATAAATTTACGGGGTTTTAAAATAATAACGTCGTTTTACGGGCACATCTAACGGTACCTTTCCACTTATCAGTTCAAAGTCTACAAGTCGATGTATAAGACAGATCGAGATCCTAATGCTTTCGAGATGGTTCGATTCAATCGTTAACAAGCAACTCCAAGAGCTTAAGCCTAAAGCCTTAGTAACGTGTATTATTTAAAGCAAACGTTATTTGTTATCGTATTAATTTTATTTTTTTCATCAGATTGAATTTAGATATATTTTTTATATTTAAAGATAATTTTTTCACGACACTCAACTCTGATTTGTCATGTTTATGGAGAAAATAAGCAGGAAACAGAAAGAATTCGAAGAAGCTCTGAAAAAAAATGAAAATTAGTGGAATCCAACTCAATTCCAACGTGTCTTGATAAATTCTGAACTCGGGTTTATAATCAGCAGCTGCTCATCAGAATCTTAAGCGATTCCATTATTCTTTTTCCCCCGTGTCAGTGAATCAGCTCCCACTCATCAATCATTTTATTATTATTACATCAAACAACAAACGACACTTCCGTCAACTCAAAAACCTTATAATAACAAAATCGATATAAATAATAATATTTTTGATAATTTTTATTGGTTTTGATAAAAATAATAACAATAATAAAATGATTGTGCTTTTTAACCGTATATTAAGACTATAGCATGTGATCATTTCTCAGATTCTGGCTTCTTTACGACGAAGAAAAATCATATTATTAATTTATTATATTCCATTGAAATAAATCCGGATTAAGTCTTAAAATTTATCTGATAATCTCAATCCTTTTATATTGAAAAGTAATCATGCTTTTTGGAACCAGTAGCCCAGCTTTACCCTAAAATCCCAATCATTCTATTTAATTATTCCTCCAAGTAGGGTTTGCATGGAAAACAGTCGCAAGCACTAAATTCTATTGGCTTTAGCACCTTTTATTACAAAACGAATTCCCTCATTTGGACAGCCTACGAATAATTCCTGTTTAATGCCGTTTCCGATTGCTCAAAGGTCACACACTTTTCTGTGTAAATGACCCGCATCTAAAATAAGATTAATAAACAGTGTGACCGGTTAAAAAATATAATAGGTTAAAAGTGCAATACAAAACTGAAAAAATTATTAATCATATTATTATAACATGTTACATTTAAAATATTATAAACGGTAGGAAAATAAGTTATAAACAATAAATGTTATGAATATTTTAACATTTTAGGTTGTGCCTAAAATGTTATCAACGTTAAGAAAATAAGTTATAAACAACAAATGTTATGAATATTATTAACATTTTAGGTTTCGCCTAAATGTTACAAGAGTTTAGGCTGATAGAGCTTTAAATTTTCTCACGATAACAAAATAAGTTGAAAGCTAAAAATGCTATGAGTGTCTATAAAAATAAATTTGGTTGCGCCCAAAATTATTATGGTTCACTAAGAAAGTAGGTTGCAATCTGGAATGTTAATATTTTTGTTATAAAAAATTAGAAAGTATTGATATTTTTCCACAAATATCGATACTTTCGAATTTAAAAAAAAATATAAAATAAGAAGGCTGCAAAGTATCGATACATATATTATGATGTTCGATACCTTTTCATTTATATCGATACTTATGCTTTAATATTTTTGGAAAAGTTTGATAATTTACATCCTTCTCATTTTTCATTTTTTTTTAAAATTCGAAAGTATCAATATTTGTGAAAAAGTATCGATACTCTACAGCCTTCTTATTTTCTAAGTTTTTTTAAAATTCTAAAGTATTGATATTTGTGAAAAATTATCGATACTTTGCAATATTCTCATTTTCCATGCTTTTTTTAATTCAAAAGTATTGATACTTGTGAAAAAATATCGATACTTTGTAACATTCTCATTTTTCAATTTTTTTAAATTCGAAAGTATCGATACTTGTAGAAAAGTATAGATGCTTTGCAGCTTTCTTATTTTTCATATTTTTAATTCAAATGCATCGATACTTGTGAAAAATGTCGATATTTTGAATTTTTTATAATAAAAATATTAACATTCAAGATCACAACCTACTTTCTTAGTGAACCATAACATTATTGGGCGCAACCGGGTTTTTTATAGATATTCATAACATTTTCAGCTTTTAACTTATTTTGTTTTAGTGAGAATGTCTAACGTCTCGTCAGCTTAAACTTTGGTAACATTTAGGTGCAACAGATTTTATTACAAAGAAAATTAGCATTCCAGATCGCAACCTACTTTCTTAATGAACCATTACATTTTTTAGCGCAACCGAATTTCTTATAGATATTCATAACATTTTCAACTTTTAGCTCATTTTTTTATCGTTTGAATGTCTAAGGCCTCATAAGCTTAAACTCTTCTAACATTTTAAGCGAACTTAAAATGTTAAAATATTCATAACATTTATCATTTATAACTTATTTTCTTACCGCTTATAACATTTTAGGTGCAATATGTTATGTTACTGTATTGATAATTTTTTCAGTTCTGCATTATAACATCTTATGTTCCGCTTTTAACTTGTAAGATAAGTTTCCATGTTAAATCATTTTAAGTTATTTTCAAATAGTTACATCATAATATATTACACATAAATAAGTCAACATTTTCAGTCGCGTTAAACCAATTTTGTTAAGATTGTTTCCTCAAATTTTAGATTTTGTTTTTTAGTATGGGTTATCGAAGTCAAACTTTTTTATTATATCATTTTTTTAATTTTTTTTAGGTTTAAGTTATTATCTTTTTATGATTTTCTCTATTTTTATGACATGTTTCCCTCTAATTTTTTGCATGCTTTCGATTATTTAGTCGTTGTTTTCATTTATATTTTTTTCTTATAGTTAGATTTGACAAGGTTATGACTAATTGACATGGCTTTTATTTGCACAAATCGAGCGATCTCAGTGGTAAGAGAATTGTTGTTATTCTTTGAGGTCTCGGGTTCGAGCACCAGGAATACCAGGAGTGTGAGTGTTTAATATCAAATGATTGAAAGTTATATTTGAACATTACTACCTTGTAATTACCCCAAATTAATAAAAAAATGACTCTTATTTATTAATATGTTGATCTTCCATACTTTAGTTTGTCGGATTGAATTTGGATATTCTATTTGTTTTTTGGATAGTTCTCTCACATCGCTTGACTATGATTTATGGATTTTCAGTGCAATTTTATTAGCTTAACCTCTTTTTGTAATTTGTTTATCTATACAATCAAATTTTTTTATAGCTATCTTTTATTTGAGTTTTTTTTGTTAAGTCTTTTAACATTTTTTATATGATCCTTGTGTGATCTTAAATGAATAATTTCTTATATTAATCATTATAAAAACTACTTTTATTATAATTTTAGATTTTTTTTCTTTTAAATAAAACTAACTTCTACAAAAATAATTCGAAAATCTCTTATACAATTAATTCTTTAATATTTATTTACATGTAAATTATAGTAGGGCAAAGTATAAAAATGGTCCCTCAACTATAGGATACTATTTTATTGAGTCTCTTAATTATTAAAAGTTACAAAATAATCCCTCGACTATAGAAAGTTGCTTTGTTGAGTCACTCAACTATTAAAAAGTTATAAAATGATTATTTGACTGTTTATTATGTTTCAAACTCGTCATTTTTCATTGGAATTTTGATGGTAGTCTGAGTGTACACTAACTTACTAGTTGAGATGTGATAAAATGTGATCTCATAATCTCAAATAACTATCGTATCTCAGTCTACATGTTAATGTTCAACTCATACGATCATTATTTTTTTTATGGAAAATGACGAGTTTGAAATATAATAAATAGTTGAATGATCATTTTGTAACTTTTAATACTTAACAAAGCAATTTTTATAGTCAAAACTATTTTATAACTTTTAATAGTCAAAAACTCAATAAATAACATATTATAATCGAGGGATTATTTATATATTTTACTATATAAATCAAGATGTAAAAACACGTGGTGGTGAAGACAAGGTCGAAATCCAGGTGGCATGAATAGTCCAAAAGAGAAAAGAGGTCTCACTCTATTATTAGTGGGTGGGAGTGAATAACTGAATGGCAGTTAAGGAAAGTACTAAATTTTAATAAAAGCACAGGCCGAGGTGAGCTCACGTGGTCGTCCCGGCAGTTGCATACTTAGTCACGAAGGAAAGGGGTAATTCCGGGATTTTTTGAAAACTGAATTGAGGGCTGTCTTCATATGCCACGTGGCTAACATCTTTTAACGACAGTTTAGTAGGACAAGTAATTGTTGGCACTTAGGTTCGTGTCTTTGATTGTTTTGTGCCACTTTTTGTTTTTTCTTTTACAATGCTTAAAAAGGATAACTACAATCTCACCCCGGCTTTTATGTCTAAAATATATTATTCTAGATTCGAATACAATACCTATAGGATAAACTATATCAAAATTCCCTCGATTATAGTATATATTTTGTTGAATTCATCGAGTATAAGATATTATTTTATTGAGTCTATTAATTATTAAAAGTTATAAAATAATCTCTCAATTATATGGTACTATTTTGTTGAGTCCCTCAATTATTAAAATTTAAAAAATGGTAATTTGACTGTCTATATGTTTTACACTCATCATTTTTTGTTAAATAATTGACATTCGTCTGAGCTAAAAAATAACATATTGATTGAGATATGATAAGATCATTTTAATGATGTCTACTGATATCACTATTGATTTCAAGCACTAACTCGACGACATAATATGTTAAGCATTGGCTCGACGATATAATATAAATGGAGAGTCAATCCACAAAATACAACTCAAACGGTTCTAGAATCAAATTTTATCACATCTTAGTCAACATGTTCACATCCAATTTAGACAACCATCAATTTTTTAACATAAAATGAAGTCTGAAACATATGATTAGTCGAGTTACCATTTTGTAACTTTTAGTAGTTGGAGGACTTGACAAAGCAATGTCTTATAATTAAGATATCATTTTGTAATATTTAATAGTCGGAGGACTTCACAAAGCAATGTCTTATAATTAAGGGATCAGTTTATAACTTTTAATAGTTAGATACTCAAAAATACAATATCTTATAGTCGATGATCCAAAGCAATATCTTAGGTCACGCCAAACGGGACCTAAGTCAGTTAACAATAATTTATGTTTTGGACCAAAATATTAACTTTTTAAACGTACATAGACTAAAATATTTTTACAATAGAGGAACTAAAATAATCTTTTATATATAATATAGGGATTAAAATATTCTTTTATACTGATTTATTTTGTTTCATTTAGCCGAAAGAGGTTGGGCTTGTTTGCCTCCTACGTAGAGATGATGGGTTGGTTTGGATCGGACCAAATTTTCGGTAAATGCGATATGACTCAAAAGTATAAACTCTACACTCGAAACTCGGTCCAATCGACCTAAAATAAACATATTTATAAAAAAAATATTTTTTCAATAAAAATAAGATTTAATTGAAAAAATAATATATAGATAATTATTATTATAATTATCCCTAAATATAAGATAAATTTACATAATTTTTTGGGTTGGGTCAAGTGAGTTATTTTTCACCCTAAACCTAATCTCGATCGGACTTGACCCGAATATATTTTTTAAAAACCTGACTCGACCCAAACCCTTTTTTAAAAAATCAACTTGTTTGAGTTGGGTTGGGTCAAAACCCGTCGTATTCGGGTCTCGTGCCCATCCCTACTCCTACCCTCCCACTGATAAGTTATTTATCGTTAAGATGATAATATTAGGGGTGAGCGTTCGAAAGAGTCGAGTCAAAAAATTTCGAGTTATTCGAGTTGACGAGTCATATTTTATAACTCGGAGTTGACTTGAATTTTTTTTAGTTGAGTAGATTTTATAAAATTCAATTCGAGTCAAATTTTTGAATTTCTTTTTAAATTTAATTGTAAATATTTAAAATATTATGACATTATTTGAGTTTAATTTAAATGGTAATTTATAACTATATACAATACATATATATTTTTTTCATATTTTTCATATGTGATTTACATACAACATACAAAGTCGAAGGACTCCACCCAAACTTGAAAATCAATCTACTCATTAATAAAAAGTTTAAGTTATTTGAGTTGTATTTTACAACTCGATTTAAATATGATTTTTTAATGGAGTTTATAAAATTACAACTTTAAGTCAATTAGAGTCTAATTTTTTTTCAAGTAGAATAGAGTCGAAAAAATTGATTTTTTAAATCAAATCGAGTTTTGTTCCCCTAAATAATATTTTTTTCAGCTGTTCGATTATATGATTATTAAGATTTTGTAAGATTTAAGTACTCAAGTTTAATTAGTAAAAAAGTTGCATGTCAATTAAATGCATACTATTTTTGTTTTTGCTTTAAAATAAGGGTAAAGTATACAAATGGTCCTGGATTATAGGTACTACTTTATTTAGTCTCTCAACAATTAAAAGTTATAAAATGATCCTCTGACTATAAAATATTTCTTTGTTAAGTTCTTCGACTATTAAAAGTTACAAAATGGTCACCCAACTATTTACTATGGTTTAAATTGTCCTTTTCCGTTAAAAATTGATAATTATCTAAGCTGGACGTTAACATGATTATAGGGATATAATAAATTTGATCATAGAATATCAAATGATTATCATATCACAATCAGCATGTTAACGTTCAACTCAAAATACTGTAAACTTTTAACGAAAAAGGACGGGTTTGTAACATAATGAATAGTCATGTGACTATTTTGTAACTTTTAATAGTCATGACTCAACAAAGCAACACTCTATAGCCATATGACTATTTTATAACTTTAATAGTCAAGAGATTCAATAAAACAATATCATATAGTCGAGAGATCATTTATGTATTTTACCCTTTAAAAAATTATCGTACCATAATTTATTCCCATCAACCAAAATAAGATATTAATTTCCAAAAAATCAAACCAATTAATTGATTAAATCCGACTTTTTTATTATTAACAACGACACAATATGGTGGTAAAGCATTATAAATTAAAGTACACTGAAAGTAATGAGAAATGAGAAAATACCAACAATTTTATGGGAAAAAACAAAACCAATAATTTTCCTTTTTCTTTCTATAAAGTAGTAAACCAAATTAAAGGAATATAATTATAACGTGCCTTTCTTTTTTTGAAAAGAAATTCAAACCCAAAAAGAAAATAAATAAATAAATCAAATATAAAATAATTATTATTTAATACACTATAATAAAAATATAATTTCATAAGTAGAGTATAGATACGTGTTTAATATACTAACACTATAAAATAATTTATTTAAAAATCTAATAAATACATAAATATAACATTTATTATTGTTTTATGTGAAATTATATTTGCAATAAGAATGTATAGAACAAAGTAAAAAGTTTATATTCATGTGCTCTATAAATAGCAGTCCTGGTTAGTTTATGCTTAATATCATAGATATTCCCAAACCAAAGAGCAAAGTGTAAAATAGAAGAATTTTACCCATACAAACAACAAAACAGAGCAATTTATATACTTCACTCTGTTTCCTGTTTTGTCCAAACTTCACCTTCCCTCTTAATCTTCAATTCCATCCCCAAATCTCTTTCTTCCATGAACCCTTTGCTGAATTAGAATTCCCCTTCAATCCCTTTGCTTCGTTTTGTTTTAAATGGATGCATTCAACGTAAAATTCGAGAATCGAAATGCAAAATTGAAGCATCGTCACTTGAACAAGGTGGCAAGCTTGCTGAGATTCGTGGAGTTTTGTGTTGTTCTTGTATTGATCTCCAGGTTTACAGTTCAACTCCCCGTCGCTGTTAAAAGTTCCGGCGAGTATTTCCGGGGCTTGCCGGTGGTTCTCGTGAGCCCTCGCTTCGTGTTCATAGTCGGCAATGTCATAGTCATCACTTTGTTATCAAAGGCCGGCCAGTTTTCGCCTCGAGGACCAACTTCCGGCACCGATCTATACGAAGAATTCGTCGAAAAGAGCGAGAAAAACCAGATGATTCATCGGTACGAAATCGAGTTCATGGAGAAACAAAGAAAAAAGAACGTTGAATGTGTTGATCAAGAGAAAAGATCGAGCCTCCATGTGCATACAACGGCATCGAAGGGGACGATCAAGAGCTATAGAAGAACTCAGTCGGAGAATCTTAATCGAAAGAAGTGCAAGCAACTGCGGAAATCGGGGTCGGAAAAGCACATAAAACACGGCGGTTCCGGCGAGAAAACGGTGAAGAGCTTGTATCCGGAAGACGGATTAAGCAGCGAACAGTTTCGGAACACGGTGGAGGCATTCATTGCAAGGAAAAAAGCGCTTCTGAGGGAAGAAGAAGAAGAACACTCGGTGATTTGCAAAGATTTTGAGTGACAAGAGCAAATCCTGGTGAACCCTTTGTTCTTCAATGATTGTTTTTTAGGCTTTTGAATTTGCCTTTTTCTCCTTTCATTACTGTATACCAGGGTTTCAAATCGCGGTCGCGATTTCGGTTATTTCAGATCTACCGTGATTGCAGCCGTCGCGGTAACTCGGACGGCGGCGAAACCGTTATATCGTGGCCGAAATCGCAGTCACGGGCCATTTTTTAAAACCATGCTGTATACTGCTATGTACATGGTTACTTAATCATGATCTTCAGTGACATAATCACTCTTCTTGTATCAATGAGAAGCATTTGAATGTTACAAATTAAGACATCAAACAGAATCAGGTCGGGACGATGGATGTAAAATCGAGTCGGATCGGGACAAGAGAAAAACTGTTTCGTCTCATCAGCCGCGACTCGAGATCTTAACTAAAACCAAGTGTAAACGTTTCTGAGTAACGAATCTGAAGCTTCTTCTGGTCTCCTGTTTCAGATTTGCAGATACTGTTTTGCTGAGAAAACTTTTATTCAGATAACAAGAATTTACTACTGTTGATTACTACTCACACTACACTATATATGCCCATATATCATCATGGTTTTGGAATGTATTCTAAATCTTGTTCACTCAACTGAAATTTCATGTCACATCACACGAATTAAGCAACTTCAGTTATTAAATGATAATTACTATTCTTATAGATTTCGAGTTCGAGCATTAACAATTACATGATATTTTTATCAAATCATTGAGAGTATTTAAAATAGATGCTACCATTTGTAATCATCCGGGATTAACCAAAACAAATTCACATCACATAAACTTAAAATTATTTCATATATTATTGGATAAATGAAAATAAAAATTTACTACATTAAAAAGATTCGTTGGATTAATTGAATTTAATGACTGAAATTCAAAATTTTAAACCAATCATAATTAATTTTTTTTAATTTTATATTTTTTTCATAAAATTTATAACACATCTACCCTTAAAAACTATTTTTTTTAATAAGACTTAAATTATATTTGAAAAATAAATTAATTTGATTAAAGTAATAAAAATAAAGAGTAAACTGATTTGAAATTTAAGATAACGCTCATAATGCAAGATTACATAAAAAGTAGGTGGTTATGAGATTTCATTATATTACACTTTACCCGTAACGTAAGACTATTATGTGCTTGCAATGTAAGATTATGTATGGTTTAATCGGGGCGAACTAAATAATGATAATTCAATACCAACAATCAGTTGCTCTAGCGGGACGAGGCACTGAATTCTTTAAGTAAGATCAAGGGTTCGAATCTTGACAATTATGAATGGAGCAAACTGGGTTGTGAGGGTTGCCCTCGCCTCTGCAGTACTCGATCCGAATTAGTAGACTAATAGATTGAAAATCGGTGGTTATATATAAAAAGGAATGATAATCCAATGTTCTCAATTTTTTGTCTAATAACAATTTAGGTCATTATAAATTTAATTATTAGATAAATTAGACATTATTTTCTGAATTGTAAATTTAAATACCTAATAAGTCATTGTATTTTTCTTAAAAAGTTTAATATTCTGGCCCCTGTTTATATCTAATATTGGCTCCGCTCCTGAAATTAGTCATTGTGTTATTAAATGGTTTGTTGTTATTTCTCAAGTTTATTCAAGTAGTTATACTTAGAGTAAAGTATATATATTCCCTCGACTACAAGATGATACTTTGTTGAGTATTTTGACTATTAAAAGTTATACAATGGTCTTATGATTATAGAGCCTTGTTTTGTTGAATCCCTCGACCATTAAGAAAAATTATATTTAAAAATATATTATAAAAAATTATGAAAATATTATCTTGTAACCCAATATCAAAAAAATATATTATGCAAACTAATAATTATAATTTTATATTTAAAATTTAAGACTAAAGTCTGTAATATAATATATTTTTTTTAAAAAATTAGATTTAAATAATTGTATTTACAAAATATGTGTGCATTGTGGATTGGTTAAAAAAGTTCCACACGTATACTATCAGGTAATCATCTAGACTATTATGAAAGATTAAAGCATGTAATATTATATAAAGTAAAATGTTTCAATAAAATCTCCATCCTGTGCATAAAGATATAATTTATATGTATGATATTATTATATTAATTTATTATTAAGTTGGACAGTTGGAATAAAGTTTTTGAAGTTGAAATATTAGTCATGACTCACATGTAGTCTCTTCTAGGGGTGTAAACGAGTCGAGTCGAGCTCGAGTATTGCTGAGCTCGACTCAACTCGAAAACTCTGAAATGGAGCTCGACTCGACTCGAAAACTCGCGAGCTTAAAATTTTTAAGCTCGACTCGAACTCGAAATCCTGAACTGAAGCTCGTGAGCAGCTCGAAAAGGCTCGAAATGAAAAAAAAAATCTTAAACTTAACTAGATTGAAGTCTTAAACTCAAACTCGAACATAAACATTAAATACATGAAAATCTTACTGTATTTTTTAAAAACAATCAACACATAAATGTTAATATTATTAATAATTTATTTTTTTTAAAAATAAAATCTTAATATATTATATTTTCGAGCTGCTCACGAGCTTTTCGAGTCGAGTATCAAGTAGCTCGTTTCGACTCGTTAAGAATTCGAGTCAAGTTCGAGTTCGACTCGAATCCATTCGATCCGAGTATTTATCGAGCCTTGACTAAATCAATCTCGAGTAGCTCGCGATCTGTCTCATCTCATTTACGGCCCTAGTCTCTTCGTGCTAAAGTTGACAAAATCTTCACAATTCCTAGTCCAACCTCCCTTTCTTTAATTTCTTCATTGATTAATATATATATTATATATGAAATGAATTGCCAGTTGGCACTTAACCCTAGCAGTAAAAAGTAAAAGCTTAGTGGAGCGCCACTCATGCAATTATATAATATAAATTCAAATATCTAGTTAAGGATAATTTGCTAAAAAAGTTAGGGGTCGAATTGTATCTCAAAGTCAAAGTCAGGGACGCAATTGCATTTTAGAACCGAAGTTAAGGGCGGAATTGCATCTCAAAGCCAAAGTCAGGGGCCGAAAGACACATTAACCCTACAGTTAAGGAGAAAACATAAAAGAAAACAAATCATATGCTTTTCCACAATAGCCAAAATCTGTCGAATCTCAAACATGCCATGCTGTTTTCTAGTACATATCAACTTATTCAATATATATATACATATACACACAACTCTTCCTTTCTCTATTAGTCCTCAGCCACCAACTCTCATAAGGTACATCATCACCTCTTTCATCTTGCACAAGATTTTGATTTCCAGTGTTTGGTTTCCCATAAAATATTTGATTTCAATGTCTTAGTTTCATATACTTGAATGTGTTTACAGGTGTAAGTAATCATGGCTGACACCTTGGCACTACCTGTTGAACGACCAGCTAAAATGAGTTAGTCTTCTTCTTCTTCAAGCATTGCAAGATTTTTCTTCTATTTGTTTAAAATGATAAATAACTTTAATGGCTTTGTTTTTTTTTTGCAGGTTCTGAAAAATCTGATATAGAGAGCTCTGAGGATGAAAGGAAGAAAAGGATTGGATCTCTTAAGAAAATGGCAGCTAGTGCCTCCAGCAGGTTCAGGAATTCTCTTAAAAAAGAGAACCAGGAAACACAGTAGAGTTATGTCCGCCGGAAGTATCGACGACAACATCGATGTTGAGGAATTGCAGGCGGTCGACGCGTTCCAACAAGCACTTATATTAGATGAGCTATTGCCTTCTAAACATGATGACCATCATATGATGCTAAGGTCACACAATCTTTCATTTGAATTTCTATATGAATGGTAGCTACATACATGTTTTAACTGCTCATTAGCTCTGGATGCAGCTTTTTTAGGGCGAGGAAATTCGATCTCGATTAAGCGAAGCAAATGTGGGCTGATATGATCCAATGGAGGAAGGATTTTGGGGCTGGCACAATCATGGAGGTAAGCACAAGAATCATTGAATCAATCACTGCTATATATGTGTGTGTATTGCAACTTTATGATCTGCAATCTGAACTTGCTTCGTTCGGGTGCGGTTTCGATGTTAAGGACTTTGATTTCAAGGAATACAATGAAGTGATCAAGTATTATCCACAAGGATATCATGGAGTTGATAAAGATGGACGACCTGTTTATATCTAAAGGCTCGGTCAGGTTGATGCTAACAAGCTGACTCAAGTCACGACGATCGACCGATATCTGAAGTACCACATAAAGGAGTTCGAGAAGACCTTTGCTGTCAAGTTCCCTGCTGCATCCATTGCTGCAAAAGGGCAGATTAATCAAAGCACAACCATATTGGATGTTGAAGGAGTGGTATGTGAACTATGTTTTATATATATGTGTGTATGAATGTGTGAATGTATATGTGTTACTATGAATTAAAACTTTCAGGGTCTTAAAAGCTTCAACAAGGCTGCAAGGAAGCTCCTACAGCGCCTCCAGAAGATCGACAGTGACAACTATCCCTAGGTAATCGTACTTCTTAACCTCAGTTAGTAACAAAGTTTATTTTTTCAGTGAAGACAATACCAATACAAAGCCTATATATTGCAGATTCTGAACAGAATGTTTATCATCAATGCTGGCTCTGGCTTCAGGCTCCTATGGAGCACGGTTAAATCATTCCTCGACCCGAAGACCACCTCAAAAATCCATGTAAGTACATAAATCCACCAAATTACTTGAAGCAAGATATAATTATAATGTTGATCAACAGACAAACAACTTTTGTGTTATATTTCACCAGGTTTTGGGTAACAAATACCAGAGCAAATTGCTGGAAGTGATTGATGCTAAGTGAGTCCCTTCTCGACTGATCGGATTCATAGTTGTTTCTCGTTACATATCTTTCTATGTTCAAAATATTTCTTAGTTCGGTTTTTCGTTTTTCGACAGCGAGCTGCCGGAGTTTTTGGGCTGTAGCTGTAACTGTGCAGACAAAGGAGGCTGCATGGTCTCAGACAAGGGTCCTTGGAATGATCCTGAAATATTAAAGGTTACTCATTAACACAAAGATTGAAAAGTTTTTAATTTAATAGTTTTGATTTTTTTTTCTTGAAATAATTAAATGAGGTGCTCCATCTTAATGATCTTAGAGAGTACAAAATGGTGAGTTCAAGCGCAAAATGAGAAATATGTCAGGCATTGAGGTAGAGTCTGCAATTTTTATACTTGTTCCAATCCCAAGTCTCAATATCTAGCATCCTGCAAATTGAATACCTAACTTACTCTTTTTGTTGATGTTTCCGACAGAAGATGAACCGTTCCATCGATGCCAAAACAGCTGCGGGCACAATTGAAGTAAGTTTTCTCAATATATCATTCCAAGTCAAACAATGCAGAGAAATTTGGAGTTCTGGGATTTTAACAACGCGCTTTATATGCATTGCAGTCTCCCAACAAGAAGAAGTGACAGGATTCATTTGACTACGATAAATGTGTTCCAATCATCGACAAGGGGATCTATTCTTTTTGGCCTAAATCAGTGGAAGATGAAAAATTTTCCATTTCCAAAGGTTAATTCTTTACGTGAAAGATAGTATGATTAACCATCCTGATATAGTTGTAACAGCGTCACTCTGTTTTTTTTTTTTTTTGTCAATACTGTGCAGATCGTTACCAAGTGAAGGATGAAGGGTAAGGAATGAACACAAACGTTTTCGGAGGATTAATTAGCTTCGTGATAAGTATGGTAGCCATGATTCGCTTGTCTCGTAACAAGCCGAGGAAGCTAGGAGAAGCTGCCTTGTACAATGGTCAAGTTCACCAGGCAAAGCCGATGATCACAGGACGTAGGGCTCATCAGTCACAACCGCAACCTATCACGAGCAATGACTACGTTGCCATGGAGAAACGCATGGCCAAATTGGAAGAGTCGATGTGTTTTCTCATATAGAAACCGGCAACCATGCTGCCGGAGAAAGAGGAGATGCTTAATGATGCATTAAGCAAGGTCTTCGCCCTGGAAGTCGAGCTATCTGCTGCTAAGGAGGTATATATATATACTTGGCTAAGTTTAAGAACTTAAAAATCTTGAAGAATCCGAACAAGGACGTGGGCATGTTTTTTTTCTCTCCGTGCTTGGATTTTAATTGTGTTTTCTTTTGTTGAATATGCAGGCACTTCAGGAAGCCCTTGATAAACAGGAGGAACTTCGAACACACGTTGACAAGAAAAAGAAGAATAAGCTTGCAAGTTACCAAAGCTTTTATACTCTTTATATTTGTTTTAATCCGTCAGTTATATTTCATGTTATGTTCATGTTTTATGTTATATTTCATGTTCTGTTCACATAAATCGCGCACATTTTCTTAAAATCCGAAAATATGGTGCACGTATACATCACATGTCTCATTTTCTTGGATTATGATTGCAGAACCCATTCCGTTGGTAAGCTGAACCTTGATGTTGGGAGGCAAATGACAATGTTGATATTCACTCTCAACAAATGAAATCCTTTTGAATATTGTTTTTGGTTTGCAAAATAATCTTTGGGTGTACATTTCCGAACAATTATTGTCTCGAACGGCACAGTTGTAATGTGTTGTTTTAAAGTTTAAAAATGCAGTCTCATTAGTGTGAAGAACTAACCGATGTACAAAAATTAGGGTGGAGTGATCAATGTGCACAGACTCCTCCCCCATTTAACTTGAGAAATATGCAGAAATTTCAAGCATTATATCCTCTTTATTCTTCAACTGAAAAAGGGAATGTAATTTTCTTTTAATTTTTGGTTCCATCCTGTCAAACATGTCAAATGAAAGAGAAAAAAAGTTCCTTTCGGTTTTCTTTCTTAGGATTTAAAGTCCATCTCTCCATGGGAAAAGGAACATCACCAGAAAAACTTCTTTTTCTGAAACAGAGATGGAGAACATCAGTCATAAAAGAACATAGGAATAACCATAAAAGAATTATTTACCCAGAAAACGAATATATGCAAGCGAAATTCCATACCCGAAGTTTGGCTTCTTCTCGACTGTCTATGTAAGCAAGGAGTTCTTCTTGCCTCATCAAAGCCTCGTGAAGAGCCTGTTCAATACATACAGAATGAAAATGAAGATCCCATAAAAGGAGAACAAGAATGATAATAATTTCAAGTATATTTAAATAAAAAAGGGTAAGCTACCTATTTGGTCACTCACCTATCAAAAAAATAATACCTAACATTACGTTTTAATTTTATTTTGGTCATCCGCCGTTAGAAAATTAATGGTGAGGCGTTGTAAGAATGTCAAAACACGTGATTAATAAGTTGATAACGAATACTCTTATAAAAGAAATTGATATTTCTAGCAATATGGTGTAGTCGTATAGAGGCATCGAGTTTGACACCATAACAAGTTATAAATCCTTAGAAAGTAATAAATCCAACATCAATAGAAGATTTTAACAAACTCTGCACCCATGCAAAATGACAATGGTAGCACTATCAGATGCTTTAATGAAAACGAGTTAACACAATTCATATTTAAAGTACCGAAGTCGAGATATTCATCACTCTAGCTCTATTTGTTTGAATGACCTACTAGAATGCAATGGATTAAGAAGCTCTAACATAAATATGGAAAAAGTTTTGGTAAAAAAAAAATTAAGATTGCCAACAGTACCTTCTTGGTAGCGATTAGCTCTGCTTCTAGGCCATCAACACGACATACAGCGGCATTCAACAATTCCTCCTTCTCGTAAGGCATCTCAGATGGCTTTGCTTGTAATGTATCAACCTTCTCCTCAAGCTCAACCATCCTCTTGAGCACAGAAGATAGTACATCTGCCTGAGAAGGAAGAGATGGAGACGAGGGAAGCTCTTCCCTTTGAGTTGTGTCGGGGGTAAGTTCAGAACCAGAAAATGTGCCAGGAAGATTTCTGGTTATATTGAAGGCTGCTGAGTGCAGCAGAGTGTAAAGTGTCATGAAAAAAGCCATAAGAGTCGGCAAAACCTGAGCTCGAATTCCTTCTGGGGTATGAGGAGTTTCAGGCAAAGTCAATGCACCTGAATTGGAAAATAGCATTTCATTTTCTTAATCATGTTACAAATGAGCTAACGAAGCTTTTAAGAAGAAATATGTAGAATCTAAACGGGTAACACAGTATACAAGATTATATTTGTTAACCTCTGGAACCAGAAGGCATCAGGAGGGAGGTTTGTTTATTCCAACTAGCATCAACAGTTTTGTCAACCATTGGAACATATTCATCATAGCCTGA
The DNA here is from genome assembly GCF_006381635.1 of Hibiscus syriacus. NCBI lineage: Eukaryota > Viridiplantae > Streptophyta > Magnoliopsida > Malvales > Malvaceae > Hibiscus > Hibiscus syriacus. The sequence continues at coordinate 54,142 of NW_024061986.1, read as the reverse complement.
CAAGTTACCAGCATGGCTTGTTCTCCCAACAACCTTAATCTGCATGAATTACAAGGCCCAATAAGAGGATTAGCAACATTGCAAAAATGCCCATGATACTAAACTTGAGTGTAGAATCTGACTAGATAAATAATGAAGTCATTATGGTAATCATTGGTCAAAGCATACTGTTGGTTGAAAATGAAACAAAACAAAAACCCTAAAAATGCAACTAGCTGACTGAAAGAAAAGAAAGCAAAAACTGTCGAACTTTATAACCAGTTTCATACTGGTGAACTCAGCATCCCAAAGCATTTTAGTGCTCCAAAAGCAGATTTCTAAATCAACTTCACCTGTATCCAACAGTTATATACTCATAATGAATGTAATCTGAGACATTATAAACAACAAGCAATTTACTTCAATTACATAACTGATATGAAGGATTAGAATGTCAAAAGAACCTACTTCTTCATGAACAGGGGTCAACCTATGCTGTGAGTAGTTCCTCATTGCTTTTGGGGATGCAATATCTTCAGCTTCATCCAGATTCAGCTGTCGATGTATCACTACCTTTCAACTGCTTCACTCAGTACAATATGCAATGAGATAATGCAAAAATCTTATCTCGAAAGTCAAAAGAGAAATGTCAAACATGTCGGAACAAAAGGATCATTGCAAGTTAGAAAGAAAATATACCATTGGAAGATGTGGCTTAGCATAAGCAATAACAGTCCCATCACTATTCAAAACTTTTACTACTTGTCTGGGATGCTGTGCCTCAGAATTAAGAACCATCTGAGAGAAAAAACAATAGTGTGTTTCTTCATTAGAGGAAAAAAAAAAGGAAACACCAATCAAGCCCTTGAAATTAACAGCAACAACAACATACATAAACTAAGGCCAGGTTATAACCTTCAATATTTCGGGATTTCTCCAAGGCCCTTTATCAGAGCGAAGGCAACCTCCCTGATCTGCACAAGCACAGCTACCGCCCAGAAATTCTGGCAACTCACTGAAAGGAATTTAAATATCATCATAAGATTTTTGATAGAATGAGGCAACCAGCGAGAGTTAGATAGTCAAATAACATATATATTTTAAGCGCAGAGTGATGGAAAAATTGTATTGCAAAATAGGGTAAAATAAAGATATCACTGTAATATAACAATGTCATAGAAGTTCTAAGCCCATTTACCTGACATCAATAATCTCGAGCAATTTGCTCTGGCACTTGTTTCCAATAACCTGAAATCAATGCACACATTGCATGCATATATAATTACAAATCACCAACAAATAAAGGGATTGAGAATTAAAAAGAAAAAAATGTATACTCATTTTCAAAAAGTATAGCACAAAATATATTAAAGTACATGAATCTTTGAAGTTGTTTTGGAATCCAGAAATGTCTTCACAGTAACAGAAGCCTAAACCCAGGTCCAGCATTGATGATAAACATTTGGTGAAGCGTCTGCAAAAGTAAAAGGACAACATAAAATTTTGGCTTAACATAAAATAATATTTAAACTTTTGATAGAAGCATGACTTCGTAATTCCTCATGCCAACACATTGATATGGCAGACCTCAGGGTAGTTGTCGCCATCAATCTTCTGCAGTCGCATAATCAGTTCCCTTGCAGACTTGGTAAAATTCTTAAAACCCTAAAAATGGATGAAAAGAAAAAATAATTATCGCTTAGCTACTGCATAGCAGCCAAATATTTATGTATTAACAATGCAATGAATGACCACAAAGAACATACCACACCATAGACATCTAAAATTGTGGTGCTTGAATCAATGTGCCTCCTTGCAGCAATTGTACAAGCAGGAAACTTTACACTGAAGGCATTCTCAAATTCCCGGACATGGTATTTTACATACCGATCCAAGGTTGTAACTTGCAAGAGTTTGTTGGGATCAACTTTTCCCAATCTTTCAATATACACAGGCCTTCCCTCCTTGTCAACACCATGATAACCATGAGGGTAATACCTTAAAACCTCATCCAACTCTGTAAACTCAAAATCCTGCAAAAACGGTTAAAATGCTATGAAAAACATTGATTACAACCAATACTACCTCAGGCAAACAATTAAAAGTAATTACCTCCCTGATGGTGTCAACACCAAACTCCTTCCTCCATTGGAGCATATCTGCCCACATGTGTTTAGCTTTATCTATATCAAACTTCCTTGCTTTCAAGAACCTAGATAAAAGTAAACTAGAACTGATTATTACATGTTGCATCACTAGAAGTAGGCAAAGCAACTAAAAGAGAGGATAGCAGCAGAAACAGCATCGAAGCCAAACAAAATATACATCAGCAAGAGGAAAGCAAATAAATTGTGTTCTACAAGCTAAACAAAGGGCATGATAAATGAACTCAGAATTCTTCTTATGTTTTTCTTAATAAAGCCAATTAGATTCAAGTTAAAATTTTAACAAATCAAATAACATTCAGGAACCATCACAGAAATAACAAAATAGCATATATAGAGTGCTTATAGCTAGTTTGTTCACAGCTGATTGGACAATAGAACAAAACCAATAAAACTTGGATCATAGTATCAAAAAGAATAATGATAAACAACTACATGTAGAAATATGAGAAAAAAAGTAAGAGGAGAGCACCTCAACATCATGTGATAGTCATCATGCTTTTCAGGAAGCAAATCTTCCATAATCAATGCTTGTCGAAATTGGTCGACTGCCTGCAGCTCCCCAAAATCAAGAATATCCTCGATGGATACAGAGTTCACACGGCCACCACTTTTCCTTCTACTCCTTCTGAGAGAATGTTTGAATCTAGTAGATGCATTTAGAGCTTTCTTTTTCAAGGATGCAATTTTTGAACGCCTTTCATCCTCTGAGTTCTCGAAACCAGAATTTCTCTCTCTCCTCTCATCACTACCCGAAATCCCTTCCAAGCCTGCCTCATAACATATACCAGAGAATTGCATTTACAAACAAGTATTGTTTTTAGATGAAGAAATAATAAGAAAGAGTTCAAAGCAAAAATCAAATTGTAATCCTTTTTTTCATCTCATTTATCTCTGAAAATTCTTCAGAAACCCCAAAACCAAAAAAAAATCAACAATGCAAGGTAAAAAAAAATACCAAAGTAAGACACAAAAATAAATAAATAAATGAAAATAATGACCAAATTTTCCAATGTTATCTGAAAACCTAAACAAGAATCGATTCCGTTTCTTTTTTGTCTACACTACCAGGAGGGATTTCTAAGCAACCAAACTGAACCTGAAATGATACAGCAGAAACAATAAAATAAGTTCAAGAACCAAAAATTTTTAAACTCACAAGGCCCAGCGAATCGATCGAGTGGACCAGACATCAACGCTCCTGCGAGAAGAAGCAAGACGGCGGCGCCGCCAGTAATCAGATTTCCAGGTGAAACGATAAAAGTACTCGCGCGCCTTATAAAAACAAGAAGGAAAGTCAACAAAACAATAAAAAGTCAAAAGAGAAGAGTCCAAATTCGAAGTGCTTGAAATTCGTCTCCCTCTTTTACTTCGAATTCAATTTTGTTACGAATAAAACAAATTTGGAGTACTTACTGAGTAAATAATAATCGTGTCTCTGCGTCACGAGTCACGAAGAAGATTGAACGGGAGTAAATTCCTCTGACCAGAATTTTTTATTCGATCTTCGAAGACTGTAGCGGATAATATAATAGAAAAAAAAGGTGTTTTTGTTGTAAAATTCAGCAAAGTACACTACACGAAAACGAATATGTAGAAATATACAAAGAGTTCCCCCTTATTACTGGGAATCTTTTATGGATTTAATTCCTATATTACATATATATTTTATAAGGAAAAATCCTTTTAATTTAGTCTATTTTATTTATGATTTCAAAATTGGTTTAAATTAACTTTTTATTTGAATTTTATATTAATTTAAATTCATCATTTTATCTTAATATTTTAATGTCACCTTTGGTTATATAAATATTTTTTTTAATCATGAAAAGCTGATACCTTTATTAAGAAAGGGTAAATTACATGATTATCACTAAACTTTACTTCTTTCCTATTTCACTCACCGTACTTTTAATTTTTTTAATTTTCTCACTAAACTTTAGACATTAAACTTTTTTTGTCACTTAACCGTTAAATTTTTAATGCCGTTAAATTAAAATTGAAAAAAATTAAAAGTACAGTGAGTGAAATATGAGAGAAAGTAAAGTTCATTGAGTAAACGTGTGGTATGTTTTATTATTAAAATAAGTCACGTGAGGACGTCGTTACTGAGTAAACGGTCAATGACCAAAAAAGTTCAATGTGTAAAGTTTAGTGATAAAATTAAAAAATTAAAAGTACAATAAGTGATTTAGGAGAGAGAGTAAAGTTCAGTGATTAAGTGTGTAATTTAACCATTACGAAAACGTGTCCACACAACCGAAAAACACCCCAGGAGTTATGAACAAAAGTGACGAACATCGACAACAACTAAAACTACAGCTACAAAAAGGAAACTCCAAGAAAAATCAAACAAAACCAAATTGAAACTGAGGTCGGCCATTCGGCTTCCTTGCAAATGAAAAGAGGAGCACTGATACGAGCAACAAGGAGGAGGAGAAAGAAGCTGGAACCTTCACAAACTGAAAACCCTCACATCCGGCAGTTGTCAAGGCGGATTTAGCCATCTTTGGTCGGCAACCACCTAATCTTCCAATTGTCACGGCGTTTCTTCAACCTAAAAATGGTTGGTAGTTCCAGTTCCATACTCTGTTTCTGCAAGGAGGATGTGTGTCGCCGCCTTAGCCCATATGAGGTACAACTCGGAACTCACATGCACGGAGTAAACTGACCCTGTTGTTCAATTCCCAGACAAGCGCACTAATTTCAAAGAAATCAGTCTCCAGAGATGACGCCTTGGTGATGATTGATCTGGAATCACCTTCAACCACCAGTTCGAGAAACCCAAGTCTTCAGCCAGAGAGATCGCGTTAACAAAAGCTTGAGCTTCCGCCATAAATGCAAAGGTAACACACCGAATCCACTTCTTACAAGCACCCATTATAAGACCATTTTCACCTCTAATAACAACATTTGACCATGCCTCTTGCTGTGCATATGTAAATAACGAGCATCAAAATTGTCCTTCACGAATGAGGAGGGCGAAGCCTGCCACCACACAAGATGAATTACCGAGGGAGACCTGATTCCAACGTTAGCAGCAGTGAAGTCTCTGCACTAAGATCGAATTAAGGTGATAATTTTCCTCCTTTCGCATAACTTTTCCTTGATAGTAATATATGTTATGCGTATACCATAACGCCCAAATTATAACCAATATCTCTGAATGTTCTTGGTGTGAAGTACGTCAAAATAACCAATTGAGCTTTGTCTTGCAGCGAACATCTTTCTTGCTATGAGATCCATCTTTCTTGCAAATACTCACTTGCATCCAATTGCTCTTTTATCTTTCGGTAATTGTGTCAGTTTCCAAGTGTTGTTCTTTTGGAGAGATTGTATTTCTTCATCCATGGCACTTTTCCACTTATTACTTTCCAAGCTTTGTATTGCTTCTTGGTAAGTGATAGGGATATCATCATCATCAACGGGAAGAGCATAGGCCACCATATCAACAAATTGAGCAGGTCTACGAATTTCTCTCCTTGGCCTTGTAAATGCAAGTGGTTCTGGTGTATCCAATGGTTTTTGGGTTTGAACCTCTTCATCTTCTGATTCTTCTATTGGAGTTGAAGAATCAGCTGCATCAACTTCTAGGATCATCGTCTGCTGAAACTCCACCTGTTTTGGAGTATGCTCCACCTGCTGCGGAGTACTACTTGTCTAGACAACTTCATTTGTTACCTTTTTTACTAGGGCAGATTTATCAAAGGTAACATCTCTGCTACAAATTATCTTCTTGGTGTCTAAACACCAAAGGCGGAATCCCTTCACTCCATGAATGATTCCAATAAAGAGAGCATTTTTTACTCTCAGATCAAGCTTAGATTCCTTCACATGATAATAAGTAGTGGATCCAAATACATGTAAGGAATCATAATCAGTAGCAGGTTTTCCAGACCATACCTCTAATGGTGTTTTTCCTCCTATCGCTAATGATGGCAGACGATTGATGAGATGGCCATCATATGTCACATTCTCAGCCCAAAATGCCTTACTTAACCCAACATTAGACAACATACATCGAACTTTCTCCAATAATATTTGATTCATACTCTATGTCACCCCATTCTGTTGTGGTGTATTTCTAACAGTGAAGTGTCGAACAATACCATACTCATGGCAAACGTCAAAGAATTGGTCACTTTTATATTCCCCTCCATTGTCTGTCCTAAGACGTTTGATCTTTCTACCAGTCTGGTTCTCGATCATATTTTTCCATTTAAGGAAAATTCGAAGCACTTGATCTTTAGACTTCATTGGATACTCCCAAACTCTTTTGGAAAGGTCATCTACAAAAGTTACAAAATAATGGTTTCCTCTCAAAGAATGTGTCTTTGAAGGACCCCATACGTCTGAGTGAATATAATCAATAATACATTTTGTATTATGTATAGTGGTGCCAAACTTTACTCTCTTCTGCTTTCCCATAACACAATGCTCGCTAAAGTTCAATTTGCAAGTCTTTTGTTGAAAACATTTTGATGTTTCCATATAACAAATTAAGTTTAAATGTATTTTAAGCTTTTACAAATCATTTTTAAAGTATATTCGATTAAATTATTCGAATATCCAAATATTACTCCAAGTCTTTAAATGATCATTTCAATCCTTACTAAAGTGTAAAATTGTGTTTTAAACTTAAACTATTTTTGAAACAATTTTCACAAAGTATTTCGAACCAAAATTGAGCCAAAAATTAAATTTACAAAGTGATGTACTTATGCACTACATTGATGCATCGATGCACACCCATTTCAAATGCATTTTGTGCACCGATGCACAAGCCATGCATCTATGCACTCTTGAATATTTTGAATATCGAATGCATTTTGTGTACCGATGCACAGACCATGCATTTATGCACTCCATGCTCATTTGAAACATCGAATGTAATTAGTGCACCGATGCACCCCTAATGTACCGATGCATTAAGTTTTTCAACGGTCAAAATATTTGAATTTTACACATGGTGTACCGATGCACCTTGGCTATGCATCGATGCACCATACACTCCTAACTGTTTTATGAATTGTTTTCACATCATAACGGCTCTATTGACTCCACTAATGATCCCCAACGTTCAGAAGTGATACAAGGAGTATTTAAACAAGCTTAGGATCCATTTATCAACAACAATTAAGAAGAGAAGCAAAAGAATCAAAGAGAAAGCATCAAACCTTAAGTTTGAGTATTTCAAGCCTATTTTTCATTCAATATTCATTTTGCTTTCAAGAACACTTATTGTGCTCAATTGTATTTATTTTTTAGTGTTCTTTCTTTGTTCTAGAATTGTACAAACATCTTACCTTGTGAGGTTTTCTTGTAAGTTTTCAAATTTGTGTATTTCTCTTTGGGAGAGAGTATTCTCAAGAATTTGGGGTATAATTCTTGAGGGAGATATAAGGTTACTCTTTGTCCTCAAAAGAAAGAACAAATTAGTGAATTTGTTGGAAAATCCTTAATGTGGATAGCTAAGGTAGTAGACGTAGACTTTGGTTGAGAAAGTTGAACCACTCTAAATCGTTGTGCAATTATTTTCAATTTTCTGCAAAAAGCTTCCACCAAAATTTTTATCGTCAATTCACCCCCTCTTGGTCGATTCGTCGATTGATTAACTCAACACCTTTGCACCTTTCAACAATCCTTTCTTTGCCAGGATTTGCAAGGATTTCTCTCTAGCATGTCTCAACCGCATATGCCACAATTGGGTTGTGTCCAAATCATCACCTCCGGAAGCTGTTGCAACTGCTCCAATAATTGTACTACCTTGGTAGTAATACAAATTATTTTTCCTGATGCCCTTCATCATCACAAGTGTGCCAGATGTGACTTTTAAAACTCTATCTCTCATAGTGACTACTGAGCCTTTGGATTCCAAGGCTCCCAACGAGATGAGATTTTTCTTCAAACTGGGCACGTATCGTACATTAGTCAGAACTCTGGTTGATCCATCTTGATTATTCAATCGAATTAAACCTATCCCAACAGTTTTACAGGCATTGTCATTGCCCATATAAACAACTCCTACATTTAGTTCTACTAAATCGAAGAACCACACCCGATTAGGGGACATATGATAGGTAAAACTCGAATATAATATCCACTCATCTGAATGGGATGTTGTTGATGAAGCAACCAATGATATGTCAGAGTCATTTGCATCATGCTCTGCAACACATGCATTTGGAGCAGCTTTTCCTTTCTTCTTCAGCTTCGGACAATCTTTCTTCCAATGGCCTTTCTCATGACAAAAGGCACATTCATCTTTTCCCGGTCTGGACTTCGGCTTTGATCTCCCTCTCTACTTTGGCTTTTGACTTTTTGAGTGACCTCTTGCCACCATGACCTTCACTCCTTCGTACTTGCTCTCCTTCTTGGTTTTCTTCCTGAGCTCATAACTATACAAAGCATCAATTACATCTTTAAAGGTAACATTATCCTTACAATGAAGTAACGTTGTATCAAGGTGCTCAAATTCATCTGGAAGAGTTGACAACAACATCAAAGCCAAATCTTCATCTTTGAAGGTTTCATCCATGCCCAATAAGTCTTCCACTAGCTCATTAAACGCAGCGATGTGTTCATTCATACTGGTGTCTGGTTGATAATCAAATCTGAACAATCTTTTCTTCATGTGGAGACGATTCTGAGAGCTTTTCTTTAGGACATTTTCCTCCAATGCTTTCCACATCTTACTTGCAGAAGTCTCGTTCTTATAGCCATACTTCTACTCCCTAGAAAGACAAGATCGAATCGTGTTGCACGCCAAACGATTGATTGTTCCTCATTCTTTCTCCTCCATATCTACGGGTTTTTCTTCCTTAATGGCGATGTCGAGATCTTGTTGGAATAAAGCGTCTAACACCTCACCTTGCCACATGCCAAAATGACCGGATCCATCGAACAACTCCACCAAGAAGTTTGCATTTGAGATCAACCTCCTCACCGATCCAGATGAAGAGCTTGATGTATCAATTGATCCATATTTTGGCATTTTAATTCTAACGAACAATATTCAATAGCACGAACTGTATCTTTTCAATAATGGGACCACCAGGATAACCTCAATCGAAGTTCTAGATACCAATTGTTGGGGAAACCGAGTTATTTCTCACACGAACATAGTTTCAAAATTGACCTAAAATGTCAAGATCAAAACCACCAAAGGTTGCACAGCGGATAAACCCATCAAACTATTGAATATTGAAACACAATGGAAAAACCGAATAAAGAACAATAAAGGAGAGAACACACCAAATTTATGAGGTTCGACGAGAATATCGTCAACTGCTCGGGCACCACACCGGATGATAACTTCAGTATCAACAAAATATTACAACAAATGGAATTCTTTAGAATTCCCAAAGTGAGAGAATGAAGAAAACAAATGGAAGAGAGAACTTGTTTTGGGATGATTTCTAATGAAATACTTAGACCTATTTATTGTTGAGTTTTAAGGACTAAACTTATAAATAACCTAATATTTTAGGGACCAAAGATGAAATTCCCATGTGCAAAGTTAGCCACCTACCAAAGATGAAATTTCCAATAAGTTGGACACCAACTAAGATGAAATTTCCAATAAGTTAGCTACCAACAAAGATGAAATTTCCAATAAGTTGCCCACCAACCAAGATGAATTTTTCAACTTGTCAAATTTGACAATTTAAAAGCCAAACATAAAAATGTCGAGTTTCAGCACAAAAAACTCATTTCAGCCGCCACGCTTGTTCACAAAAGTATGTAGCAACTCGTATATCGTGATAATGTTATCTGATATTAACTGCCCCGGAAAAAATGCACTTTAGGCTTTGTCTATGCAACATGGAGGAGGTTCTGTATTCGGTTAACCAGTATCTTGGAAACTATATTATAAATGACGTTACAGAAGCTAATGGGTCAAAATTTAGACAACTTACTAGGTGCAACGACTTTCGGGATAAGAACTATGTGTTACGTTCATCATTCATATGTCAAATCAACCCTGAATCAGGCCAATACAAAAGTCAGCAACCTCCATCCTTATCAAGTTCTAAAACCGTTGGTAAAACAAAGCCCTCAGACCATCCTCCCCAACAGCTTTCAACGGACTCATAGACATAACAGCACTTGGCACCTCCTCAAAAGTAAACGGCCATAGCAAGCCGTCATTCATATCTTGTGTAATCCGTAAATCAATTTCTCTTAATATACGATCATTAACATGGCTCGAATTTGATATGAATAAGGACTAGAAGTAATTACGGTTCACCTCCGTCATTCTTATATCAGAATCTTTGAACTGTCGTTTGCCTCCAAGTATAGGATTCTATTATGATGTTGCCACATTGAAACAAATTGGTGGAAAATGCTATATTTTTATCTCCATTTTTCAACCAGTTAGCAAGATCCCTTTGTTCTCAATATAGCCTTCCTTATCTGCCTACAGATTGAGTTGTAATCTTGTGTTCACAATCTCACCCAAAATCTCGTCCCTTGGCTGTAATTCCACCAAGTCTGATAACTTCTTCTGCAGCTCGATAAAAGTACATTGCTTAGTCCGGTAAATATTCTTAAACCATAAATCCAAACCATGGATAACATGATTAAGTTTCTCAGGCACCAATCCCTCAGATTCAGTCCATAAATGTCGAACTTCATCTTCACACAATTCCTCCATCAGCCACGAAGCCTCAATTAGAAAATGCCACCTTCTCGCCTTAATGAAACATCGTATCCAAAAGCAGTGGACAATGGTCAAAGAATGCATGGTTAAGATGTTGAAGAGAGTAGCTCGGAAAAAGGTGTTTCCGTAGATCATTTGCAGCCCCTGTCCAAGATTTCACAAATATTGGTTTCCACTCGTCATCCACATTCCCATGTGTATCATGCACCGGTGTGGCCAATATCAACCAGATTAAATGCATCTAACACGTCTCGAAAAGCCACCATTTGTCTTTAACTCCGCAACACCCCCTTTTCTTTTCAAATCTCCCACAACAATCCAAGGTATATCAGGACTATCATCTAGACGATAGCAGAAGATTCCACGATTCCCGCTCTCCTCCGGAGCTCCATAAAAACAAGTCAATCTCTAAGATTATCTATCAGAATCAGCAGTAAACATTACATCTATATGCGAAGCAGAAAAAGATTATAAAACAACACCACACATTAATTTTCAAGCCAAATGCCTTAACTTCAATGCCATGTAAAAAACCATATAAGACTTTCAGACTCTCTCCATACGGGAATTTTGTAGCTTCGTCTCTATAAAGAAAATTGTAGAGGGATTAATGTCTTACAACATACACCATAGACGTCGAACACTCCTGGGCATTCTCAACCCCAGATGTTCTAGCTCAAGATTTCATTATTCTCGGCTGGCCTGTCACAAGCCTACCTATATATTGGTGGTTTCATCCTGGTTCTCATCTTGAGTACTCGGAGCAACTGGATTACTCTTCATCCTCTTAACACTATCTAACTTCTTCAAAGGGTTATCTTCCTCTACATCAATCATTGTTACATCCATGTCACCATGCTGCTTATGCTCACCCCCTTGGTTGGGAAAACTCGTTCAACCTATGCCTTTGTCTACCTTCTAGAGCTCACACTAGAGGATGAACCAGAATTCAATCCGCCTTCTTTTAATACCAGATTCCCCGAGTTCTCGATATCCTTATGCAACCACAGACTGATTTGAACTCCCTTTCTTAGCACCGTAGCTCTAATCGAAATATCCCATTGATGGATCAAATCCTTCTTTTCCTTAAGAATCTAGTTAGGATAAATTTTTTCTCCATGCTCCAATTTACCATATAAAAAATAAAATAAACGTAACTTTTTGTATTGAAAAGAAGCGTAAACAAAAGCTTCACACGACAATGCGATCAGCTTATTTCTTTTTAACGGCTTGCTAACGTTTAGCCTGACTCTTACCTGTATGCTACCTTAATACCCCAAAGAAACTGTGGTTGCATCATAGTCAACATATGCACCAATAAAGTTTTCGAATTGCTTCGCCACTTGTTCTGATATGTAGCCAATTGATAAATCATTTACAATAACCTAAAAATCAACCCAATTAGGTTCAACTACCATCGGATCATCGTCAGTTTTAAGACGACTCAACAGAAGTATATGTGAACTAATATACCACGGACCATCCAGTTCGATCCGATCCACGTCCTCATCATGGAATAAACGAAACAAGAAATGACATTCTCCCAAATCCGTGATTGCGATCCCTCCAATTGGGCGCCACACATTCACATAGCCTGGAAATTCACTATAGTAGACGTAAGAAAACGACCCACAAGGCAATGATCAAAAGAGATCGTAGAAACTATTGATGGTTGCTGCAACACAAGTATCTCATCCTCCTCTTTACCCATATTCAAATTTTCTATCTCGCTCTCAAGTTCTCCCATTGGATAAACCGCAACGAACCATAATTAATAAGACTAGCAAAGCTAGAAGGCTGAGATGACTCAGATACTGCCACAACGGTAGAGAAATGGCAAAACCAAAAGACAGCAAAAACCCTAGCACAGAGGGTTCAATATTACAGTAGAGTTTTGTTATATAAATATTAATATAAGAAAAGTTTGTTAAAACATATAGTTATCCTAATAAATAAGTATATAATGTGTTAGGTAGTTTTTTTTTCCTCACATAAAAAACCTAGTTTTCTTTCATTGTTGAATTGTTCATCTTTTTTCCTTTTTCATCTTTGTTGATCAACGGCGACACCAATTTAAATGTTGGCTTCCAATCGATGGTATTTTTTATTGTCTTTTCCTTTTCTTATATTGTATCTTTATTGTTTTTTATTTCAATAAGTTTACATGTATGACACGTTTTCATATGCTTTATGACATTTTTTTCCTGTCTTTTGGCATGTTTTTCAGTTGATTGATCATTTTTTATTTATTTTAAGGGTTAATTTGGTATCGTCACGACTGATCAAGATGGAATTTTTCTGATATCTTGTTTATCTTCCCTGCTTTGGACCTCATATTAGATTTGAATACTCGATTTACGTTCGTGGATAGCTTTTCAAGTCGCTCCAGTCTGATTTGCGGTTTGTCAGTGATCTTTCGATAGTTTGATTCCCTTTTATGGTTCGTTTGTCGATGCGGTCAGATCTGTTTGTATCTATCTTTGTTTGAGTTTCTTGGTTAGATTTTTAATTTTTCATTGTATGGTCCTTATGTGATCTTAAGTTGCTAGTTTTGTTTCAATAATTATAAAAAATTTTCCTATTATATTCTTAATTTACGATTGTGATTGTAAATCTTTATTGTAATTTGAGATATTTCCTATTTTGAATAAAATTATATGTTTCTATAAAAAATAAAAAAATATGATCAAAATTTGTTTGTGATTATTAAATTAATTTAAATAAATAAGTATGAACAAATCAAATGGTTGATTGTTATCCTATAGTTAAATTTAAATTTATATAGCTAAATTATTTAGTAAATAAGTACGAACCAAACATCTTTAGTGATTAAGGGATGGTTGTTGTTCTTAGAGATCTTAAGTTCAAGTACAATATTTGTATAGATATTTGAGTACCAACCGTTAAATAATTGAAAGTATTTCGAGCATATACTTTTTTATAATCAATCCAAATTAACGTAAATTCACTATGTTGTTTTCTCATATACCACCGATGATAGATCTAAAATATTTTTTAGCGAGTATATAATAAAATTTTATATATGGTAGGTATAATCAATAAAATATATAATGAATAAAATATTATTTTAGCGAGTATATATATATATATATATAACATAAAAGTTTATATATGGTCAATAAAATATATAATTAATCAAAAAAAAATAGAATTTATGATAAACATGACCTCACCTTAAAATTGATGTAAATTCGCCATTACATTCCAAATAACTTGAAAAGTAAAATAACTCTACTTTAATTCATTTGATAATGTTATTATTATTTTATTAATTTGAGATAAATATAAGGTAGTATTTGTTTAAAGATAACTCTCAATCTTTCGGTTTTGAATGTTCACACCCTCGGTATCTATGGTGCTCTAATCCGAGTCCTTAGAAATAACAACAACTCCTTTCTACGGATGTCACTTGGTTCGTGCAATAATGTTATTATTGTAATATTTAAAAGATTATATTTTTAAAAGCAATAATAATATTTATATTTTTTATTAAACATAATTAAATGTTTAAGAAATTATAAATAATTTAAATGTTATATAAAAATAAAAGTATCTTTTAATAAATTATTAAATAAATATATAATAGATAAAGTACACAAATCCTCCCCCGATTATAGAGTATTGTTTTGTTAAGTTCCTTAACTATTAAAAATTACAAAATGATCACTCGACTATTCTTATGTTCCAAAACTCATCATTTTCTATTAAAAAGTTTTATATTTTTTAAGATCGTTTGATTAAGGAAATCCTATGTTGAGATTAACAGTATGAAATGAGAACATATTCATTAGAAAAAAAACAAAGAATTAATCTCGGCTTTTGATTTTTTTCTCATCCAATGATCCTAACAAGGTATAAAATTAAAAGTTTTATCTTAAGTGTAAGTGGATCTTAACTGATATATGTATATGTATATATATATTATCTATTATTGGGTAAATTATACATTTAATACCTAAACTACCAGTTTTGGTTAATATTAATACCTAAACTTTCTATTTTTTCAAGATTATACCTAACGTTTAGTTTTTGTTTCATTTTAGTATCCCGTCGTTAAAAACTTAACGGTACTGTTACAACTTGGCACTTTTTTATGGGTAAATTACATCATTAATCACTAAACTATCTTCTCACTCCTATTTTTGTCATTAAAGTTTATTTTTTAATTTAATTATTTAACTTTCAGAATACTTCTAATTTAATCACTCTAACTTTCAAATTTATTTATCATTTTAATTTTATTAATAAAATAATGAAAAAAATCAGGTCGCAAAATATTATTAATAGAATAAATTAGTGATTAAAATATGAGAAATTTGAAAGTTGATTAATTAAATTGAAAATTTTTAAACTTTAATGACCAAAATGGGAGTGAGAAGATAGTTAAGTGATGAATTATGTGAATTACCCATAAAAATGTCACATGCAAAAGTTCCGATAAATTTTTAATGGTTGGTATTAAAATGGAACAAAAATTAAACGTTAGATATGATTTTAAAAAAATTAAAAGTTTAGATACTGAAACGAATCAAAACTAATAGTTTATGTACTGATGCTTAGTTTACCCTTTATTATTATTGTTCAGGCCCCTAATATTTCATATTGATTTCTTATGTGGATGGAAATTGAGAGGAAGCTTCCTTTGGAGCTTTTTACACCGTCGTTTCTCCCGTCCATTGCCACACGAAGCCAACAGGGATGGACGTTACAACAACAGATTCTTTACTTAACATTCTATACATCTACTGTCTCTCACATTCCTACACGTGTAACCATTGAACACCCTGTGATCTTCCCCCGCGTAAACTCTTCCTTCTTATATCTCTTTTGGTTTCATACTATACAAGTTATATTCCCTTCCATAATCAGGACTGATCTCTGGGTTTTTATCCTTCTTCCACTTCCTTAACCTCCTCATCTCACATGTAAGTTCCATTCATCATTGCTTGTTGAATTTCCTTATTTTTTATGTATATCTGAATTGATTGTTGTTCATGATCTCATTCTTGATTTGAATTATAATATTGTTGTTGTTGTTTATATAGATCTTGTTGTTGTTTTATTATTCAAATTATGATGTTAAAAGCAGTGCCAAGAGAAGATTATAACAATGATGAAGTATACTTCTTATTACGATCTATTGGGTGTCAATGTTGATGCATCCTTCGCTGAGATCAAGAAGGCTTATTACCGAAAAGTAGGTTTCTCTTTTTAATCTACATCATGTTTACGTTTCTGGGTTCCTTTTTTTTAATAAAAGATTCATTTATAGTTTTGTTAATTTGGATTCTTTTTGGATGTAAAAATTGCCGTTCAGATGTTCGTTGAAATTTCAAACTGGGTAATGAAAATGTTCTGAATTTGTTATTTGTTTGATAACTGGTGTGTTTCAGGCAAGGCAAGTTCACCCTGATAAAAACCCCGGAGATCCAAGGGCTGACGAGAAATTTCATGTAAGCTATCGGGTTTTAACGTTTTGAAACTGCTCTTATCGAAAAACATAGTAGTGAAATCATGTTCTTAATCTTCATTTCCTATAATTTAATGGTAATTATCTTCAGTGTTTCATTATATATGCATATAGGCACTCTCTGAAGCTTACCAGGTTCTAAGTGATCCTTCAAAACGTGAAGAATACGACAAACATGGAAAGGCAGGATTCCAACCGTAAGTTTATATCCTTTAATTGTGATTTTCAAATCGTTAGAGAATCTGGGTTCGAGTAGATGTCAATAGTAAAAGAAAGATTTTGAACAGATACAACATTGTAATCATCCCAGACTATAAAAAAATGGGATCGTTCCTTCAAGCTTACTTCATCATTTTACTGCGACAGAGACTCCATGTTGGATCCTGCAGCCGTGTTCGGAATGGCTTTCGGAAGTGAATACTTCGACGAATATGTCGGGCAACTACAAATGGCTACTTTGGCTTCAGTTGAACTTGAAAGTGAAGATAGTTCACTAGATAAGGAAGGTCGTTTGCAAAAGCTTAAGGAAAAGCTTGCGGTAAAACCCTCTCAATGAGTTTTTTTTTTGACTCGACTCTCAATGAGTTTCATTCTCCTGTAAATGTGCTCCTTTTCAAATTACTCTTGTATTATTTCTCCCCTGCAGGCATTGCAGAAAGAAAGGGAAGAAATGCTTATCATAATACTGAAAAAAAGACTTCAGCCCCACGTTGATGGTAAAACCAACGAGTTTACGACTTGGGCAAATTCCGAAGCACAACGACTTTTGAAAACTGGTAAGCTTCTTACTTACTACCATTACCATTAGTTTATTATAACTACTATCTCATTTTGATTCTTACAAATTAACTATTGCCATGGACTTATATTTTTCCACACTTTCAGCTTTTGGAGAGGAAATGCTACGTACTATTGGATATGTTTACAGGAGGAAAGGTGCGAGAGAACTGGGCAAAGAAAAGTATATGAAGGTACCCTTTTTAGCCGAATGGGTGCGCGATAAAGGCCACCGTGTGAAATCACAAGTGATCGCAGCTTCAGGTACAATGTTCTCAATTTAAAGGTGTTGGATCTTTTTTGATGGCATTCACGGTCTTTTTCCATATTCAAATGAAAACGGGCAAGTACGTGCATGTATATCTCCTTTTTGTAGGTGCCGTTAATTTAATTCAGATACAAGAAGAGCTTAAGAAAGCAAACCAAGGAGAAAATGGAGACGAAAGCTTAATGAGAACCTTCGAAGATAGAAAGGATGCCATGCTTCAATCCCTTTGGAAGGTCAATGTGGTTGATATCGAAACAACTTTATCTAACGTCTGCTTAGCTGTAAGTACTAAACAGTTTTCTTAACTTTATCTCTGTGGTTCATACCAAAAACCAAAGAAAATTTCGGTATCTTTGGCTATTATCTTTTTGTTATCCAGGTACTTGAAGACCCTGATGTACCCAAGAAAGTTCAGGCTCTAAGAGCCAAAGGATTGAAAATGCTTGGATCAATTTTTCAAGTACGATTTTCTCAGGAGTCTTGTAATTCAGTTTGATTTTGAGTTTTGTTTCGAATCGTATGAGTAGGTGTCTGCGACACAGTTTTAGTTTATGTTCTTGGTTCGTACTAAACTCGGAATTCTATTTTCTGTTTTCTCAGGGAGTGAAAGTTTCTTACGGTAGAGCGGACAGCCCCCGAAAGAAATATGACTGTTGATGTCTTTAAGAGGGAATGGAGGTTCTCACGGAGGCCAAGAGCCTATGAAGGAAGAGATAGGTTGGAACGTCGGTCAGAGGCATTAGAAGCTGGAGATTAAAATGAGCAAAGTAGCAGACCTTTTTCCTAGTCCTGAAGGCAATGAAACAGACCTGTTTATACCTTTCTCCATGGGGCTCTCACCCGATATGTGTCGACCATAGGTCTTAGCTATCCTTGTTACGAGGGTTCTCAACACCTGCACGGTAACATGAGGGGGGGGTCGTTTTCGTATTGCGCATCCTCATTTGGATCTGGATGTGATTAGCGAAGGCTTTGTGTCGCGACA
The DNA here is from genome assembly GCF_006381635.1 of Hibiscus syriacus. Taxonomy (NCBI): domain Eukaryota; kingdom Viridiplantae; phylum Streptophyta; class Magnoliopsida; order Malvales; family Malvaceae; genus Hibiscus; species Hibiscus syriacus. The sequence goes on along the minus strand of NW_024061986.1, from coordinate 35,812 downwards.
TACGAAGGTTTGCTGTCATTAGGAGGGTCGATCAGCACAACCCTATGTGGAATAGGTTCCTGATGAGAAGAGGCTAGGCCATCACCATATTGTTAATGATGGTTATCATCAGGTTGACGATCAAGCCCTGAGTTGATTCCCCAAGAAAGTTCAGGTTGGCGATGTGTCTCTGGACCAGCACCTCGTTGTTTCAGCTGTCTTTAGTTTTGAGTCTAACAATTGTTCTCTGATCCGAGGGAGGTTGTAAAGTGGCGCAAGTACTCAGAAAAGGTCTCCTATTCTTGTGCTTTTCTTTGGTGGCGGAAGTAGTAGGGACGGAAGAGTCTGGACTCCGGCGTGTGTCCGGCCTCTAATACCTCTTACCATAGTTTTGGCCTCATTTCTTCCTTGAGATGCTCTTATTCACCGGGCGAACCTCCAGCTTCATCGAAAACATCAGCAGCAGAAAAGCTATAAATGCCGATTTAGATCGAAGGCCTCTAAAACCCTTGTGCAAATCACCATTTCCAAGTTAAACCAGACATTATCATATATCAAAATCTGCTTGATTATAACTTATAAGAGCTTCAACAAGCTTTTCATGTGAAATAACATAATAAACATATAATATGATGTACATACTCAGACTCCATTAAAGACGAAGGCATGATTTTATCAGGGGCAAGTAAAATTCCATTTGATTTGAAAATTTCATTTTTTTTTTTTTTTTGCATTTTTGAGTTATTCAAATTGAATTATTCGAGTAAACTTGATTTTTTATTCAATTTTTGAGTTTTGAATTTTCAAAGTTTGAATAAATGAAAAACCGAAAATTAAAATGATACGGTTTTGGACTCTAGCTTAATAAATTGATTGTTACGCGATTTTGTACCCAATTTTCTTGTATCTTCAATTCCTCCTTCGTTTTAAGTTTGTTTTTATCAAATTTGAATCACATGCTCCTCAATCACTTTAAAATATCTATACAACTTCAATTACTCTTTTAGAAAACAAATTTCACCATTTTCAATTTAGTCTCTCAATTGTACATGATTGTTGAACTATGTTTCGATATAACAATTTAAGGCAAAATGGTTTTTGGACTTGAATTGAATTTACAAAACGTATTTGGACTTGAATTAAATTTACAAAATGTATTTGGACTTAATTGAATTTATTCAAAATTTACAAAAATAATTCAAAGTTCTTTTAATTTAAAATTGAGCACAAAAATGTTTAATGAAAAAGATACTAGTTATTGGAAAACATATGAAAATGTTAAACTCCCCCTTTTTCATTAAGAAATTGAATTTTTCAAACTAAACTTCTTCCCCTTTTTGTTATATCAAAAATAATTCGATCTTTGAAGTTTAAAATAACTTTGGAGAGTAAGTAGTAAATTTTACATTTAAAAATCATTTGAAAAATCAAAGCTCCCCCTCAATAAATGTATTCCAAACAAAATTAAGCTTTTAAGATCTTGACACTTAAACAAAATATTGAATTTCTAAAAAGAATAACAAACATGTTTGTAGCACATGAAATTCAATATATCCAAGTCTAAAATACTTTATGCAATACCAATTGTTGAAATTTGATAGTAATACCAATTACTAAAATTAAGTGCATTTGCATAAAGTTTTTCAAAAATGTTATGCAATTTTAAAAATTTGATATCAATTGCTAGAGAGATATCATTTTCATTTAGACCACATGCATAAACATTCAAATTTAGGCCAAAATTAAAATTTATAAAATCAAAGTATTTTGAAATTTGATATCAATTGTTAGAGATATATCATTAGCATTTAAAACCAATTTTGACCAAAATTCATTATGATGAACTAAAAATTCTCAAAAATAAATGTTCATCATAATCATCTTTTCAACATACATGAGATTAAAACAATGATGCATAATCATTTAAAACCAAAACTCATGCATGCTTAAAATCAAATGAGCAACCAAATAACCAAAATTAAAAGCATTAAGCTTAGAGGTTACCCATTCCTTTTTCATGTGTTGCTAGAACATCTTGAATATCATCATTTTCATCACAATTGCTTACACACACACCTACAAGAGACATTTAAGTAGATTTTGGTATCCAAATTGCTTTGGATCCTTGAACGTTAGTTACAATGCCCCTTGTTCCTTTTGGAACCCATACTTGCCTAATTTTAAAATGTTTTCCTTTCTTCAAATGACAAGTATGTTCCATATGACCATGATAATGGCAATGTGAGCATTTTGCCATTTTTAAACATAATAGATTGTTTTTAGAAATTAATTCTTTTTCTTTTGTTAAGCTTTCAAGCTTAACTTCTAACTCAAAATTTTTCTTTTCTAAATCATTTATTTTGATTTTTGAAAGTTCTAAATCATTTTTCAAAATTTCATTTTGATTTTCAAAATCAACTCTAGCTTTCAAAATCGATTTATTTTCAATTTTGAGTTTTGAAATTAATTTCGTATATTTGGAATTCATGGTCTTAAATCCCAAATACAACCTATTATAAGCATCTTATAACTCATCAAAAGTAAATGAATTAAATTCATTTGAGTTAGAATATACCTCGAATTCTTCTTGAGTGGTCATGAGGCATAGGTTGACTACTTCATCTTCATCATTGGAATCATCTTCATCACTCCAAGATGCAACAAATGCCTTCTTCCCCTTTTTCTTTAGAAGAGGACATTCATACATGACATGCCCCTTTCTTTGACAATCAAAACATACCCGGGGGACTCTTCTTCTTGGTTGATTCATGTTTCACTTCCTTGGAAATCATGAATCTCTTGAGTTCCTTCAAGAGCTTGACCATCTCTTTTTTTTGTTCATCATCGTCTTCACCCACCTCATCACTTGAATCTTGATAGCTTTCGTTGATGCCTACGTCCTCATTCTTCTTCTTCTTCTTCTTGTTTTTCTTCTCTTCCCTTTCTTCATCTTCCTTCACCATCATCTCATGAGTGAGAAGGGAACCAATTAGCTCGTCGAGAGTGAGAGACTTTAGGTTTCTTGCTTCGATAATGGCCGTCGTTTTGATTGCCACTCCTTTGGAAGAGAGTAAATCATCTTCCTCACAAGCTTCTCATTTGGGATTACTTCTCCATATCCATTGAGACCGTTGACAATCATAGAGAATCTATCCGTCATAGCTTTGATGTCTTCATCGGGTTTCATCTTGAAGTTCTCGTAGCTATGGTTGAGAAGACTTTTCTTTGATTCCCTCACTTCGTTGGTTCCTTCATGAGTGACTTGGAGCTTATCCCAAATCTCTTTGGCACTGGAACAAGATGAGACTCTTCCATATTCATTTGGGCCTAAAGCACAACTAGTATCTTTTTCATTAAACATTTTATTAAGGGAGAGTTTTTGCCAAAAACAATTTTTCAAATGTTTTGTTATATCAAAAAGGGAGAGATTGTTTAACTATGTTTCGATATAACAATTTAAGGCAAAATGGTTTTTGGACTTGAATTGAATTTACAAAACGTATTTGGACTTGAATTAAATTTACAAAATGTATTTGGACTTAATTGAATTTATTTAAAATTTACAAAAATAATTCAAAATTCTTTTAATTTAAAATTAAGCATAAAAATATTTTTATGAATAATAATTTACTATTTAAACAGTAAATTACTATTTGAACGTGTAGTTTAGCAAATCATAATTCACGATGGTGCCTTTTTTTGTTTACTTATTGATTCACTTGGTACTTAACGTTTCGTGAGATGTGAAAAAGCGGGGGGTGGGGGGATGCGTACTACGCACTCCGCGTAAGAAACCGACCACTTGTGCTGTGTCCGTTTGTTAGATCTATTGCTACTTGCCTACTTCCATTTTAAAGAAATAATTTTATCAGATTAACCACACAAATTATTAGCTTTTGTATGTAAATAATTATGAAATTAACTATCCCAATTCCAACAATTAAGAGAATCAGAATCACTTGATCCAAAAGTATCATTGTTTTGAAAATCGGATCAGATCGGCAGGTTTAACTAGAAATCTTTACTTAGTCCGGTTCAATCTAAACCGGTTGTACCGTTATTAGTGAATCGACCGAAACCGTTGAATCGTTCAAACCGGACCGGCTGAAACCCAGAAAAAACCGGAAAAAACCTCCAATTTTGTTTTTTTTTTTAAATTAAACCAAACGACGTCGTTTGTTAAACGAGCCAAGTCGAACTCGAGTATTGCTGAGCTCGACTCGAACTTGAAAAATTTAAAAGTAAGCTCAACTCGATTCAAACTCACGAGCTAAAAATTATGAAATTTAACTCGAACTCGAAATATAATATTGAAACTTGAACTCGAAAAGGCTTGAACTCAAAAAAAATTTAGAAGCTCAATTGAAGCCTAAAATTCGTGATTGATTGAAGTGAAAGAATAGTTCACTCAATACTTACAAAAAGTCTCCATGATTTTGAATGTCAAATTATCTATATTATTTATAGAAGTTAGTTGAGATGATCTTCTATGTTTCTTAGCCATGTGAGATTGTTTTTAAAAAAATTAAAATAAACAATATCATTTTGTTATGATTTTTTTAGCCTTAAATTTATTTTTTAATTATAGTTATATAATTATATTTATTATTTAATATGTTTTACCTTAAATATTATGTTGTAGTTAATTTGAGTCATTTTGTTTCACTTGATTTTATGATTTTTAACTTATATATGTTATGATTTGCTTTGAATATGAATTGTGATATAAAAAATTATTTTTTATTAAATATTTTTTGTATTTTTATTTAATTTTTTAAATAATTATGACGTCGTCTGATTCTTTCGATCGATTGAATCCGTGAACCTATAGTATGACCAATTCACTAACCGGTCCAATTCTGAAAACCATGGAAAGTATACCTAAGCTGAGCATAGATTCCGTCAAAAGGTGGTTCAACGGCTGATAAATAAGGACTAGAAGCCGTCTTAAACGACTTTGCTTTTTCCCTCCTTCTCCCATGAAAATACAAACACACACAAGGAAGCACAAACAGCCTTATTTTAAAACACTCTGCTTTCTCTCTGTTGCAAATACGCCGCAGTCTATCGGAGCTCAGTCAGGTGCGGTTCGATTACCTCCGGTTCCGATTTGGAAGAGTTGTTTGATGGTCCGGCTATCTAACGCACCACAAGAATCTAGTTTTATTTATTAAAACGTCAACTTCCATTTTTGACTCCTTTAATATCGATGTTTTAGATTTAGATTTAATTTATAAATTTTGCTGTGGTTATATCTTGACCTGGAACTGTTACTTTAGCATTTATTTCGGATCTCTTCTTCATCTTTATAGTGATTCCGATTTTGTTCGTTTTACTATATTTAGGGTTTTTAATTTTCCCCCCAATTATTAATATTTTGTTTTGTAATTGAATTTACTCTTATATAGTCCCCAGAAGGTAGCTAATTGCTCAATGCTTGGTTTTCCCTGACTTTTCTTTTTAAATATTTTGGTAACAATTTTCTATGTTATCTTTGGCTTTCTCTTGAGTTTTGAGGAGTTTGGTGGGCATATTAAGAGTGTTATTCTGAGCTCTTTCACTTTGTCTCTCTACTTATTAGCTGTTAACTGATTGAAGTTCACTTTACTATCCAAAATGGTAATTATTTTCTTTTTCTTTGAGGAAAAAAGGGAAAGTGTTTTTAGTTAATTTTGGTTGATTTAAGCTTCCTTTTTGGTTGGTGTTTTGGTTAGTTTCAGCTTCGTTTTTTTCTATTCCTTCTGTTTTGTAATATAATTTAACTTTAATTAAGGATTAGATAGATTCAGATGCTATGAATTTTATTAGTGTTTTATTTTATAACCTATCGGTAACCATATTGATGCCCTGTTTTTGTTTTTTGGTGTTAGTAACCAAAGGTGTATGAAGCCAGTGGTTTTCCTTCTACAATATTGCTGATGATATTATTGGTTGAGTTTGTTTTCTGGATAATGTGAATTATGGTTGTTTGAATACTGTTGGAGAATTAATTTATGTTGCGGTGGATCATGGGGGCTGCTTGTTGTGTTGCCGCTAGAGACAAAACTATCGTAAATGGATCAGGTAGTGATGTTTTACATAGGAATATAAGGTATTCCCCGACGTGGAGTTTTCGTTGGGATAACCGAGGGCGTGTGGCTGGCGAAGACACTTCTGTAAGTTGGTTCTCAGATGCAGTAAGTCGGAATGATGGATCAGAGATCAAATATGAATCTGCTTGTGCATCGGAGGATGGGATTTCTTCTGAGAGTTTTCATTCTCGTACATGGCAAAAGTCCCCAACTTCAGAAGGAACTGCTGGACTGGTGAGAACTCCTGCTTCAGGTAAACTACTAGGATGCTGGCCTTAGCGTGAATTTATGGAATTCAGAAATGTTGAAGTTAATTTTGAATATTAAACTTATTCTTCCGTTGGCACTATACCATATGGGAGCATGACTGAATTAGATAGATAATAGCTTGCAGTGAATGAAAAAGTATAAGGAATATAAATAAAGAAAGGTACTCCTGAGTTCTGACAAAAACATCTGAAAAATAACAAGCTCAAACCCTTACATGTCATGGAAGGGAGATTTATTGTATGAATTAACTTAAAATCTGAAATTTTTTCTAAGTTTCCATTCTCAAAATGCAGATCATTTTTACGGTAAATACTAGGTTACGTCATTTGGTAATATCCTGAAAATCATTTTTTAGTGAAGTAGTTGCATGCACAACTGAATTAATCTTGTCATGTTGGTTGGACATTGGCCAATTTTGCAAGGCCGTTCTTCTGGTCTTTGTCATTTTGCCTTGTATGAATTGTGTGAGCAGTGTGTCAATGCTTCATTTTAATTCAATTTTTGGGGTTTAGGGTTTAGGGTTTAATGCTTGTATGGCTTGTTAATGAGGGTCGATTTGGTGCTTTTGTGGATGGAGGACCACCAGTAGTGACTTATTGTGAAATCTTATGTGACAAAAGGGGCACTGGTGGCGTGAGAGACCTCTGTTGGGGTTTCACTAACCCTAGATCAGAGTGGTCTAGACTGTTGATGGCTCCTCAATCTTACAGCGTAGGACTTGTGGCACAGGAGCTGGTAACATTTAGGATTAAGTTACCTTATCATAGGATTAATCTGGACCTTTAGATCGAGGGCCATATCTAACGGTTAGGCATTGGTTCCACTTAAGGGTTAACACAAAAACCCTAAACTGTTGGACCTATGCACGAGTGGACCTCCCTTGTTGGGCTTTGTATTCGGGCTGTACTTTTAATTTTCTTGGCCTACTAAATGTTTCGTAACTGAACTTGGTGGTGGGCTTGTGACATTTGTATATAAACTTGCCTGAGAAAAAATAATGATCATTAATATATATATATATATAAATGCCACGTATTTATATATATTTAAAAAAAAATCAATTTTTGGTGTCATGTGGAGTCTTTTAAAGGATGGATGCAATACAATTTTCCTACATTTCTATGAACAGGATATGTAAGGAGTCTAGAGGACCTCCTTTTACTTTTGGGTAGAGGGCGGAGAGCATTGGACCTGAGATTTTCTGACTTGTCTCCTTGTTTTCCATTCATGGGAAAAAATGTCTTCTGTTTAATGTTGGCCTTGCCATTCTATCATTTTGTTGGTTGAGAAAGGTCCTCTTGGAATCGTTCTAACATTCCTTTACATATATTATTCAGATCAATCTATTTCAAGAAACATCTCTGTTGATGTGAACTTAGAGAAGGTAAAACTCTTTCCCCTCAGGAGGCAGTTTCATGTATCTCTTTCATATCACATTGTTTTGAGAAATCTGGATTCTGTTTCAGGCGAAGGAGTCGGTAGAATCCCCTGCAGCCTTTTACCCATCTCCTAAGTTGTCACTGTCTTTGCCATCGGCTTCCTCCTTTGCAACATCCCCTATGTCTTCAAAAAGTCATGTGCATCCTTCCAGCTCAACAATAACAAAGTGGCCTCTCAGGTCTCCTGGACATCATCTATTGTGTCAAGTTTCTGATAACAGAATTCTGGGATTAAAGTCACCTAATAGGTACTCGATTGGTGAGGAAAGGCTTGTAATGCCTTCATGGAGCAATGAATCAGCTAGGGGCTCTTGCGGCGGTTCTTCTGATGGGTGGTCTATGCTTGCTTTTTCTGAACTAACTGCATCTCGTAGAGAAAGGTGGTCTTTTGATAACGACACATGGGGTTTTCATCGTGAGAGAATAAACAAATCAAGTGGCCGAACCTTAGGGTCACCATCTGTTGACCTGCAAACATGTGGTGTTTGTTCAAAGCTTTTATCAGAAAAATCTTTGTGGAGCACTCAGAAGATTATCATTAGCAATGATCTATCTGTTGTTTCTGTACTAACTTGTGGCCATGTTTACCATGCTGAATGTTTGGAGAATATGACTCCTGAAATTGACAAGTATGACCCTGCTTGTCCAATATGCACTTTGGGGGAGAAGAAGACACATAAATTATCCCAGAAAGCATTTAAAGCTGAAATGGATTTTAAGGCTAAAATCAACAAAAAATCGAGAAGCCGGGTCATTGATAGTGATATGGATGTGGATCCTATTGTGTTTAATCGTATGAAAAGTAGTGGACATGAAGGTAAGGCCTCCAGTTCTAGCATGAAAAGTTCCTTGGGCAAGCCTTTTCTGAAGAAACATTTTTCCTTTGGATCAAAGGGAAGTAGATCCCCTTCAGAGAGTCATTCTAACAGGAAGAAGGGATTTTTCTGGACAAAATCTAGCAAGATCTGAAGTTCTTATCGGCTGTTTGAAGGTATCTCTTTGACTGGTTTACTAATGTTTTTTCAGTACAGGCATCAAAATCATCAGTTCCCCTTTCATTGATTTAATAATGTCACAATTGCAACCAAGTCTGTCTTCTGCTTCTGAGCTTTTGAAGGAGATGTATTGTGCACCTGTTACTTTTGACCCTAACCTGAAACTTGACTCGTTACCTTGAATTCAAATTCGACCAAATCCGATTTGACCACAAAAAATTCAAACCCGTAAATGACTCAATACTGTAAATGGGAGCCGTTGTGTTTTGTTGCATTTATGTTTTGTACAGATTCTGATTTCCTTCTCTGCCTTTGTGGTGGTGCAGGATGTCAATTCTTAAAGAATTCTCGACATCTTTCCGAAGTATTTTTTTCAACAGGGGGTATCTTATGGGATTCGCACTGTAAAGAAGAAAATGGAAATTATAGGTGAAAGAAATAGGCTCAACAGGAAGAAATATTTTAAACAATGAAATGTAATAGTATACTTTATATATGGTTTATAACATCTTTAGTGATGTTCTTCTTGTTTTGTACAGACTGATCTGTTGCTTGTTTCTCTGCTTGGATTGCATCATGCAATTTTGTTATGCATTTATGTTAATTTTGGATTCAATCATTTTGACTTCCTATTATTTAAAAACAAAAAGATATTTACAATATGGCAGGATATGGCTATGTGGTAGTGACAGTTAAAATGCAGTTAAGCAAGTTGGAAAAATATGTACTATTAAAAGAAAGGAAACAATTATGGTTAAGCCATGGACCATGTCCAAAGCTGGCAAATGTCTAAAAATGGAGACCAAAAGCAACAATTTCTCAACTAAAGAAAAGTAAAAAAAAAAATGAAAAAACACCCAAAAATCTTAATCCACGAAACATTGCCCTCACAATTTGTGTATTGCAAATCCAATTCTGCTGCCAATCTCTTTTCCACCATTGATATCCAGAGCATAAACACAGAGAAAACAAGCCCCTGTTTTTTTTTTTAAAGAAAATATAATATAATTTCCTTATTTTCCCCGAAGACCTTTTTGTTTGTTCATTTGCGACTTGAAACATCCTCCCCCACCCCCCAACCCTCATCCAGGAGGGACGGAGATAGGAAAGAAACCAATTTCAACGTCAGATTTTCATTCCATTTTTTTCTATCTTCCTGTTTCCCATTGTCCACAACAAGCCTCTTCCATGGCTATCCTCCTGGTTATAGTGTTCCTTTGCACCTTCATTTGTCACCCCACCGCCATTGTTGCCGGTGCCACGGGTCCTTTCAATCCGACGGACAACATCCTCATCGATTGCGGTGCCAATGAACCGCCCAAGCTCCCCGATGGAAGGTCGTTCAAAACCGATAAGGACGCGTCTCAGTTTCTCGACACTAAGGATGATGCTCAAGTGTCTGCCTCCAATGTCAATCTCCCTTCGCCTTTGTTTTTAAATGCCAAGGTGTTCCCTCAAGAAGCCACCTATACTTTTGAGTTGAAACGGCCCGGTTTCCACTGGGTCCGGCTCTATTTCTACGCGATAAAAGATAGCAAGTACGATCTCCTGCAGTCGACGTTCTCAGTCTCGGCGAACCAATATGCTATCCTTCATAACTTCAAGATTATCAATGGAAGCATACCTGTTCTCAAGGAGTATCTTCTTACCATGAATGAACCTAGATTCATTCTCAAGTTCTCTCCCATGACGAATTCGTTTGCTTTCGTGAATGCCATCGAGGTCGTTTCTGCGCCGGATAGTTTGATCGCGGACGAGGGGATGTCGCTCTTCCCGGTTAACAGCTTCCAAGGCTTGACCAAGCATGGTTACCAAGTTGTTTATAGGTTGAACATGGGGGGCCCTTTGATTACCCCACAAAATGACACCCTAGGAAGGACTTGGATACCTGATACTGCTTACCTTGAGGATAAAGCCTTTGCTTTAAAAGCCTCCACTTCAACAACTGCAATCAATTACCCCGAGAAGCTAACCCCGTGGATTGCACCGCCAACGGTTTATTCGTCCCTCATTGAGATGGCGGTGCCTGAGGCCGGCACGATAAACCCAAACTTCAACGTGACATGGCAGATGGAAGTCGATAAAGCGTTTGATTACTTGCTCAGGTTGCATTTCTGCGACATTATCAGCAAGGCACTCAATACCCTGTATTTCAATGTGTACATCAATGGTAAAATGGCTATCTCCGGGTTGGATTTGTCGAGCATAACGGGTGGTCTGGGTGTTCCATACTACAAAGATATAGTAGTGAATGCTTCCACTTTCACCAGTGGACTAATAGTTCAGATCGGTCCGCTGAACAAGGATACGGGAGAAACTAATGCGATTCTTAATGGTTTGGAGGTGATGAGAATGAGCAACTCCGCCGAGAGTTTGGATGGGGAGTTCGGTGTTGATGAAAGCTCGACCTCAAGCAACAAGGGTACGGTGGCTGTTGTCGGTTTCGCCATGATGTTCGGCGCCTTTGTTGGTCTCGGTGCAATGGTTATTAGATGGAAGAGGAGACCCCAAGATTGGCAAAAGAGGAATAGCTTTTCTTCATGGCTACTACCACTCCATGCTGGAGACAGTAGCTTCTTGAGCAAGTCAGTTGGTTCCCAAAAAAGTACCTACACCTCATCATCACTAGGCTTAGGCCGTTACTTCTCCTTGGCAGAGTTGCAAGAAGCAACCAAGAACTTTGACTCGAGTGCGATCATCGGGGTCGGCGGGTTCGGAAATGTGTATTTAGGCACGATCGATGACGAAACCCGAGTTGCTGTCAAGAGAGGGAACCCACAATCAGAGCAAGGTATCACAGAGTTTCAGACAGAAATCCAGATGTTGTCAAAGCTGAGGCACAGACACTTGGTGTCACTGATCGGTTATTGCGACGAGAACAGCGAAATGATCCTCGTCTACGAGTACATGTCCAATGGACCTTTCAGGGATCACTTGTACGGGAAAAACTTGCCATCTCTATCATGGAAGCAGAGGCTCGAGATCTGCATCGGAGCGGCTCGCGGACTTCACTACCTTCATACCGGTACCGCACAAGGCATCATTCACCGCGACGTTAAGACTACCAACATATTACTAGATGATGCCTTCGTTGCCAAGGTAGCCGATTTCGGGCTGTCAAAAGACACACCTATGGGGCAGAATCATGTTAGCACAGCAGTGAAAGGCAGTTTCGGATATTTAGATCCCGAGTATTTCAGGAGGCAACAATTAACGGAAAAATCCGATGTTTACTCGTTCGGGGTCGTCCTATTCGAGACCTTATGCGCAAGACCCGCCATTAACCCACAGTTACCGAGAGAGCAAGTTAACTTAGCCGAATGGGCAATGCAATGGAAGAGGAAAGGCTTGCTCGAAAAAGTCATCGATCCTCACCTTGTCGGTGCCATCAATGCCGAATCGATGAACAAGTTCGCCGAGGCTGCCGAGAAATGCTTGGCCGAATACGGTGTCGACAGGCCTTCAATGGGGGATGTTTTATGGAACCTGGAACATGCATTGCAGTTGCAAGAATCATCCTCGGAGGGAAAATCAGAGGAGGAAAACAGACAATCGAACACCGCCACAACCCCGCCTCCAGTCGTCGCTCCACCGTCCGAAACAGTCCCTCCACCTGCTCCTCAGCCAGAAACCAATCCATCAGCCGGAGGTGATCAGAACATTGAACACTCGGGGACTGCAATGTTTGCACAGTTTCGAGAGCTGAATGGTCGATAAAAAAATATACTGCGGCTTGATAATTAGGATCATAAATTCTGGCATCTCTTTTTCACATAAAAGAATTTTTATATATTTAAATATAAATATGGGCAGCACTTTCTGCATGTAACGACTCAACTCTCTCTCCTGATCTCTTGTGTGGGGTTTTCAATTTCTAAAATTCAACAATTAATATATATGCTCTGTACTACTGTTTATTTTATTTCTCGCTTATTTATATTATTATATGCATTTTTCATTACAATGATTTCCACCTGCTTTTACTAGGAATTATAGATTTTTGTTTAAGCTAAAATACAATTTTGTTAATGTGTTGGTTTATAATTTTATATTTTTTCAAATAATTTTATATTTTTTCAAATAATTAAACCATAATTTTTAACATGATTAATCGTAATTTTATTATTTTATGGATTGACATGAATTTTTTAAATTCGACAACGTAAATAAGATGATATAAACTTTTATGTTAAGAGGAGTGAACTTCAACTTCTAAAATTTTAATGGACGAAAATAAATTTTTAATAAAAAATATATAGATAAAATTTAAAATATATGATAATTTTAATTTTTTAGGGAGACGATTAGGGGTGACAATCGAGTGGGGAAAAATCGAAAACCATGGCATCCGAACCGACGGGATGGGGAATAACCCAAATCTTCACCCATGGGAATGGAGATGGGGGAAGTTTTGTCCCGAAACTTAAATGGGGATGAGGACGGAGATTGTTATATCCGAACCGCGGGGATAATCGAACCATACTCGTGTGAATAACAGTGGGATCCCCGAAAAATATCCGTAGGGATCCCTAATATTTTACAAAATTTTAAAAATATATTTATAATCATTTACCTATATACCCTTAATATATATTTTAATAAAAAAAAATATATAATAAGATTGTGAGATTACATATTGCCACTGTTACATCTCAAATGAACTAAAATTGAAGTTTAAATCTTTTCTCATTTAATATACATTGATTTGTTGAGATTGAAAATGATTAAGATTGTACATATATATTGGGTGTTAGAAGAATATTGATGTTTGAAACTTTCATATTATAAATAGAGACAAATTTGAGACAATTAATATATCTTATAAATTTTAGGTATTGTATTTATTTCAAAAATGTTTTGTTTATTTTTTGGATGAAGATTAACCTAAACCCGCATAGATCCGTAAGGGATGGATATGGGGACAAAAAAATCCCCGAAACATATAATGAAGATTCTCAAAACCTTACCCACAAGTGTTAGGAACGGATTGGGTAATGCAAAACCGTCCCTGCCCCGACTCGTTTCCACCCGTAGGGACGATCGCCCCACTTGCCCTCGCCTAGGTCCATCCCTGAACATCAATTTAATAACAATAACTAATGGTGTTATCAGTCTGAACCTATGAATAACATTAGAAAAGTAAAGGGAATAAGTTACTCCAAATCATAACAGAATGTTCAGATCTCTAATTTTTGCCATAATACAGAGACTAAGATTCGTAATTAGACCTAAAACTTTTCGCTCCGTACGCAGTATGCCGTACAATCCGTTATGGACTCGCAACGTGTTACTTTATTATTGGCCCACGGTGAAAAGCTGCAGAGCGACAACTATTACCAAATCCCCACACGCCACCTGTGTAGATATATAAGTATGTAGCACAGATTTTGTACCTTGAAGCTTTAAATTTTCATCCTTTTTTATTCCTCTTTATTTCTTTGCTTTAATCAGTAAAATGTAAGAGCGAATCAATTTCAAGTTTTGTATTGATATTTCTTCAAATTTAGGGTTTCATACTCTGGTTATAGTGATCTGATCTGATCTGATGGAGCCTCCATTGCCGGTAACGCCGACAAACTACGGAAGCTCAAACGGTATTACATATATAATCGCCGATGTTTAGTTAATGATGTTTGGTTGACAGTGTCTTTTTTCAATATAGAGATGGACGAGGGGGAAGCATGGATAGTCTATTCTTCTGAAAATTTCAATATATTTTATATATTTTTATATTTTTTATTGATAATTTGTTTTCGTCGTTATAATTTGATCCTAACAAAGAAAATCATTCTTCCCGTATATGATTCAACACATTTATGGAGATTACAAGTTGAACGCATTTATAATTGTTTTGGATTTAGATTTGATGACGATGCATAACAAAATTAATGATATTTGGTTGACAGTGTCTTACTCTTAGTTCGATACAAAGATGGATTGGAGGGACTCTGGCATTTAATTCTGAAAATTTTAAGTGATTATATATTTTAGATATTTATTTTGTATTTCATATTAATAATATATTTTAGTTTTTAGAATTTTATAGATTTATCTCCTTTTAAATTTTAAAAATATGTTTCCTCTTATATAAAATGATGTGTTTATAATTGTTTTGGATTTAAATTTGAAGACGATGGATAGTTTAGTGTGTTAAAAATATGAATGGTGTTTGCATTCATCTTCCTTTTAAATTATTTGAATGCTGCATTTTGATCTTTCGGTATACGATGATCTTCGTTTGTATTATTTGCTTTAAATTAAAGATGGATAATTGTTCCTTTTAAAAATATGGATGGATGATTTATAATTGTTTGTATTCAAATATTATGATATTTCTGTTTGTATTTGTTTTTGTGAGAAATAATGAGAGATTAAGTTTTTAGAGTCTTTGCATTTTTTGACAAAAATGAAGTTTTGTCCCTTCCCCACCTAACGGCATGGTTTGAGATGGAGCAACATGAAATGAAGCTAAGGGACTAATGTCTCGTCATCTCTTGTTCTGAATGTTAAAAGGGTCAAGCAAGATGACACGAGAGAAATTTAACTTTAGAAAGTTGTGGATGCATGTGTTGGTGGAAGAGGCTAAATCATCCATTTAAAAATAATTTATATGTCGAGTAACCTTTTTGTAATGAAAAATATATAATGAAAATCAATTGTCGAGGGAAGCCATAGGACCCCAATTTAACCTGCAGAAGTTTTTATTTTGTTCAGAGAAAATTAACCACATAATCCACTACTTGGGATGCAAATGTACTTTATTGTCTAATTCAGATTTTTCTCTTAATTTATTTACTAGTTTCATCTCCATCCAATTAAGGACATTTTCAATATCACTGTTATACTAATGTTTGATTATAGGTCTTTTGAGTTAATACTTATAAAATACTCGTAGGTGAGGGTACTTCGAGCTCAATGGCAATAGTCTTCAAGCTCTAAAGTGTATGTTTCATGTTCTTTATTCTACTTTTAATTTTGTTGGCGTGATTGATTTGTTTCAGGCTGGGGAGTCTATGAGAAACAGAAGTTCCTTGAGAGAAAATGTTAGTCTAACCAGTAAAAGTGGTCTCAAGAAGGATCAAGACAACAAAAATCCAAGGCCTCTGCACCCTTTTCAGGAAACTCTATTGAAGAAACCATCTGGGATATTACCCTCCAAGGTGAAAACAGTATGTTCTCTTACACATATTTATATGAAAAGCACATGTATATTTTATGAAAAGTTTAATTTACAGATATTAGTTTTATAATTTTTTTTAAAAAAAGAAAAACTTTTTGTTTACTCTGCATATTTCGAGGTTCAAAGTTATAAGCTTTTATGTTTTAGTTCTTTTATACAGCATTCAAATATTTACATTAGCTCTTTAGTTATCTTTAGTTTTTCTCTAGGCCTTTACAGGTTTTAATGAATATAGCCTTTGAGGACAACCATGGAATCCTACGCCAGTTCTCATGAATAAAATATTAGATCATCTTCCTTTTTGTATGTGTTCTTCAGATAGAGAGAGATTTAAGTTTTTGGTTTTCCCACTTTTGACAAAAAAGAAGTTTTTTTCCTGTTCCTCATCGAACGACATGGTCTGAGATGAAGCAAAATGAAATGACACTGGTGATAATTTGAACTTTAGAAAGTTGTGGATGCACATCAAGGTCTAAGAGATTAAATCCATCCATTTGAATATAATTTTGTTCAGAGGAAATTAACAATATAGTACACTACTAAGCGATGCAAATATCTGTGATCGTCTTTTTCAAAATTTTCTCTATTTATTTTCTAGTTTCTTCTCTATTTATTTTCTAGTTTCTTCTCATTCATATTGGGGAGATGTTCAATGTCACTGTTATTTTAATAGTAGATTATAGATCTGTTGAGTTATTACTTATAAAATACTCTAGTATATTTAAAGTAAAATGGTTATGGTCTTCAACCTCTAAAGTATATGTTTCATGTTTTTTATTCTATTTTTATCCAATCTTAATTTGATTGGTGCGATTGGTTTGTTTCAGGTCCGGAAGTCTATGAGTAACAGAAGCTGCCTGGAAGAAGATGTTAGTTTAACCAGAGAAATTGATACCAAGGATGAAGACAACAAAAATCTGAGGCCTCTGCACCCTTTTCAGGAAATTGTATTGAGTAAGCCTTCCTCGAAGGAGAAACCGGTATGTTCTTGTGCACATATTTATATTTTGAGTTGTGCATTTCAAGGTTGAAATAGGGACATAAAACTCGCTACGAACATTGACTTTATATTCCTATTTTTTGATTAGTTGAATTTACATGTTCAAAGTTATATGCCTTTATGTTTTAGTTCTTTTATGTATAATAATGATTTAATTCAACCCTCATTCACCCAACAAGAAAGTGGGCAAATATGGCATTCAAATATTTATATTGGCTCTTTGTCATCATCTTTAGCTTATCTCTAGGCCCTTTCAAGGTTTGATGATTAGCCTTTGAGGATATTCTTTCACCAGTGCCCATGAATAAATATTAAATTCTCTTCCTGTTTGTATGTATGCTTGTGAGGAAGATAGAGTGAGTAAGTGTTTAGTCTTTCCATTTTTGACAAAGTTTTTCCCCGTCCCTCATTGAAACGGTATAGTATGGGATTAAGAAAATTGAAGTGAAGCCTGGGGACCAATGTTTCTTCCTCACTTGTTCTGCATGTTAAAAGGGTCAAATAGGACGACATGGGAGAAAATTTGTACTTTAGAAAGTTGTGGGTGCATATCAAGGTCTAAGAGGCTAAATATTTAAACAGACTTTTGTTGAGAGGAAATTAACCACATATCCACTAGTAAGTGGTGCAAATATATTGTCTAATTTACTTTTTTCTCTTAATTTGTTTGCCAGTTTCATCTCAATCATATTGGGGATATGTTCAATGTTACTGTTATATTAACGATTGATTATAGGTGTTTCGAGTTAATGCTTATAAAATACTCATATGTGAGTGTATTTTGAGTATAATGGCTATTGTTTTCAAGCTCTTTGTGTATGATTTATGTTTATTTTATTTTTATCCAATCTTAATGTGATTGGTGTAATTGATGTGTTTCAGGTTGGGGAGTGTAGCAGTAACAAAAGTAATCCGAAAGAAAATGTTAGTCTAACCAGTGAAACTGATCTCAAGAAGGATGAAGGTGTTTACCTTGGTGTTGAAGAAGATGCTGATACTCAAAGTGAGAATGTGGATGATGGTTTAGGAGATATTTGCCAGATGTCAATGGCATTAGAGATTTCCAAGGTATTTCTGACTTTTGAGAAGTAATTGGTGGAAACCAATTGTCTTCTTTCAGTTATTCACTAATATTAAATTGCTTTTAAAAAAGTGATGGGGGGTGCCCTTTTTAGAATTAAATTTGTGTCTAGATGTCGTCAAATGTTATGCTTCTCAGTTTTGGCATAACACTTGTGCAAACATTTTGGTTTTGTTTTGATCTGTTGTTATCTTGGTCTGATTCCAATTGTGAGTGGAAAAAAATTACCGAGCAAAACCCATAATATCTGAGTTCATAAACATATAATTTTACTATATGGAATTAGTACCATGTCTAACTTCGTTTGCGCTTGATATTACTTACCAGCATAGTGTTCATGAAAGATGGTGGTAGGATAAGAGTTCATAACACATAATTCATGCTTCCCTCCTTCATGTAGAATAAGAAACCTCTTTTTTACATATTAGAATCATTATTAACGTGTTACAATTATTGAACTTCAGGCAATTAATTATCCCATAACAAGTATCTCCTATGTTCATTATGACTTGCAATGTTTTGGTAGGAGGGTTTTGAGGATCTTTCAAGTGAACTGATGTCAGAAGATGAGGATTGTGACCATTCTTTTGTATTGAAGGATGATATTGGTTACGTGTGTCGCATTTTTGGAGTTATTGATAGAGGAATTGAGACCATAATTGAGGTTCAGTTTAACAAGGTATATCAATCTTATGATCATTCATCTCACTCTTTTGTACCTTATCCGCTCAGTTCCTGGCTGAAAATTTCATCGTCTTTTTGTGTATTCAGGTTAAAAAGAGTACACGCACTTACGCCGTAGAAGGACGGAATGCCAAATATAGAGAGCCGACTGAAACTGTTGGAATTAAGTTGTCTGAAGGTAATTTAACAGTAATTGACATAGCTGCTCATCCAAGACATATGAAACCTCATTAATTAGAGGGCTTTAATTTCCTGCTGAGCAATTTGGTAACAGAGAATCCTGGGGGCTGCATCTTGGCCCATGCACCTGGATCTGGAAAGACGCTTATGATAATCAGCTTCATGCAAAGTTTCCTTGCCAAATATCCACAAGCTAAACCACTAGTTCTTCCGAAAGGTATCTTGGCTACATGGGAAAAGGAGTTCCTAAGGTGGCAAGTAGAGGATATTCAACAGCTTGATTTTTATTCTGTGAAAGCTTAGAGGTGCTGAAGCAGTGGGTTGGGAACAAGAGTATCCTTTTTCTGGGGTGCAAGCAGTTCGCTACTGTAATTTGTGATGGTGGAAATGACCCAACTTCCGTTTCTTTCCAGGAGATACTGCTCAAAGCACCTTCAAGTCTAATTTTGGATGAAGGCCACACACTGAGGAACGAAAACACTGATGTGTTACAATCCCTTGCAAAGGTTCAAACACCTCCAAAAGTTGTACTTTCAGGAACTCTCTACCAAAATCATGTCAAAGAGGTGTTTAACATATTGAACCTTGTTTGGCAGAAGTTTCTGAGGTCAGATTCTTCGAAATTAATAATGAGGAGGGTAATGAGCAAGGTACAAATACATGGTGGGAGGAAACAGTTCAAAGCTGGAGCAGATGCAGCTTTTTACGATTCGGTGGAGCACACTTTGCAGAAGGATGAAAACTTTGAGAGGAAAGTCTCGGTCATACATGATCTACGTGAGATGACCAGCAAAGTTCTTATTACTAAAAAGGTGATTTTTTGGATGAGCTTCCTGGACTTGTTGATTTCACCGTTGTGCTGGGTCTTAGTTCCAGACAGATGGATGAAGTTCAGAAGTTAATAACGAAGGAGGTTCAATATTTCATCTGTTGGTAGTGCTCTTACATCCTAAACTGGGTTCTTTCTCGGAGAAGTCCGACACGACTGATGATAATATCGATAACAAGATGGATGACTTGTTAGACAAGTAAGGTATCAAAGAAGGAGCCAAAGCAAAGTTTTTTCTCAATATGTTAAATTTATATAAGTCAGCCTGTGAGAAGCTCCTTGTTTTTAGTCAGTATCTCATCCCCTTGAAACTTTTAGAGAGATTATCTGTGAAAATGAAGGGTTGGCATCCAGGAACTGAGATTTTCTCAATCACTGGTGAATCAAGTAATGAACAAAGGGAATTGTCGATGGATCTCTTCAACAACTCTCCCGATGCTAGAGTTTTCTTTGGATCTATCAAGGCTTGTGGAGAGAGAATTTCTTTGGTCGGGGCATCACGAATTATTATGTTGGATGTTCATCTTAATCCATCTGTGACCCGACAAGCCATAGGCCGTGCATTTCGCCCTGGACAAAAGCAGAAAGTGTATTTATATAGACTGATAGCCGGAGATTCTCCTGAAGAAGAGGATCATGCTACCTGTTTCAAGAAGGAATTAATCGCAAAGATGTGGTTTGAGTAGAACAAGTATTCTGGTGGCCAAGTGTTTGATATGGAAGCTGTTAATATAAATGAGTGCAATAACCTGTTTTTGTTAAGAGAAGATATTAGGTCTCTGTACAAAAGGATTATTTGTTAATACAAATAGTTGATGTTTTTTTTTCTTAAGAATATCTCTTTTGAGCTCTAATTCATCTTGTTAACATGATCTTTTTTTGGGTCTAATGAAAAAATTAGTCTTCAAACATTTATTTAAATAGTCACTTTAGTCCCAATTGTTTTTTGAAGCATTTTAACCCATAATATTTTAAATATTGGTTAAAATAATTCATATTAAATGGAAATTGTTAGTTAATTAACAATCAATTCATATCTCTAACGTACTATGTTCAAATGAGCTTAATTAATGACACGACACATGCCACGTCACCAAAGTGATGGCGTGACATAGGTTATATCACCTAAAGTGATGTGTTATGCCACTAATTAATCACATATGCAAATAACACATTAATGACCGGTCAACTAAAGTTTTTCATCCAATAAGAGTTACTTTTATCAAAATTAAAATATTGAAATAAAATGTTTTAAAAATAATGGCCAAAACAATTATTTGAATAAACACTGAGGATTAATTTTATCATTATACCTTTGTGCGTATTGGATGAAATTTTTTCAAGGAGAAAAAACTATCAACATTTTAATTAAAATAGTTAATAATATAAATTATTTGACTCGTTAATGAGCTTAAATTTTGAGAATAATGTGTACGAAAAATAATTAAAAAGTTGAGGGTATTTAGGAATTATTTTAGGATTTGAATAATTTGTTACAATGTACGTGGAATTTGTCATGTGGATGTGATGCGTTCCTTAAAATATGTTTTAAAAAATAGAACTCGTCATATAAGTTAAAATAAATTTGTATGAAACTCGTTATCTCCGCTTGAAAAATTCTAATTGTTTATTTTACATCAATATAAATATTTTATATATTCATTTAATGTAATTGACAATATTATCTTGAAAAACACTTTGCTTTTTTTATTATTTAACAAAATACGTTTATGATAAGCTTTTTATATTTTATTCGTGTGATATTTGTAATGTCAAGTGCTAATTTTATTTTCCTTCAAATTTCAACAAATATAAAAATATTAAAAATTTAAATTATTGGATTGATGTCACCTTCTAATGCAAAAGAATTGCATATATTAATTGTATGCAATTCTTTTGCATTAGAAGGTGACATCAATCCAATAATTTAAATTTTCGTATTATCCTAAAAATCAATTTAAAATGTTTATGAATTCTACAACATTATAAATTAATTTTCGTAATCAACAAGAAACTAACAAATTATTTTATTCATTAAATTTAATCAAAATCCAAACTTCATAAATAAATTATAAAAATAATTGCTGAAAACCCAGGGTTTGAAAAATGCCGGTATATACAATATGTGGTGACGTGATTAAATTCAAAGAAGTTTTTTAACAAATGTAAACCAAAACTTGTCTTATTTTGGCAAACCGTATAATCATTAATCGACACGTTTAAAGTTTGATTACGTGATTAATCAACTATTAATAATTTGGATAGGATAATCATCACACCAACAGACTGAATGGGTCCTGTAAAAGTCAGCTATCGCTTTGTAAATATAAATTGTATTAATGGATTATGGATTATTATGAGGTATATTGATAATTAATTTAAGGGTAAAGTTTACAAATAATTCCTAAAATTTTAGGTATTTTTTACAGTTTGGTCATCTAACTTTTGAAATTTGCAATCATCAAACTTTTAGTTCGCTTGCAGTGCGCTCCCTGACATTACCTCTGTTAGTTTTAATTGACATGGCACGTTACCTCGTGTTTTCTTCTTTCTTCTCCTCCTCCTTCTTTTGAAGGGAATACTTTTCAAACTACCACATACAGGGGCGTGGCTGAGCCAGTGCACAGTGCGCGACGACGCAGGGCCTCAAAAAATAGGGTCCCGAAATAGAGTATATCTATTAGTTGTTGTCATTAAAAAGCAGAAAAATAGGTATACAGTAGTGGTTAGATCATTGAGCCCATGACTTTGTTGATCCTATATTCGAATCTCGTTAACAAGTAAAATTATTTTTGGGAAAAACAATATGCAAGTGGGTCTGCTCAGTTTAATACAACTGTATTTTTTTTTCTTCATTTTGATCAAAATAAGTTCGAGATCTAAATATCCCTTTACAAGAATTTACACAGGTCCTCCAACAACCTAGTCATGACCCTGACCACATAATAAATACACTATGTTCCAAGATGTGAGGAATTCTAGTGGAATCCTTTCTGCACCAACCACAAAGCACAAGTCATAATAACTTGTGCAACTCTTTGATTCAAATCATCACATAATAGTTTTCTAAACATCAAGGTCTTGCATCTTTATTCTGACTATTTTCTCAATAACATCATGCACACCAGTTAATGTAGTCGGCCGAAGCAGCAAGCTCAAGTTTTACTAAATTCTCAATTCATATTTTTTTAAAGTGAAATAATGAAGAACTTACAGTGGAGTTCGGGAAAAAAAATATCGAAAGCCTTGTTCTCGTCACTGTTTGAAACAGATAAACCCTCTGCTCTAGTTTTTTTTTATGCTTGAAAAGAACAGCTTTTGATTTACACTCTTCAAATGAACTCCTCAGATACTTTCTTGAATCCGTGCAAGCGAGAACAGATTTGGACAGAAACAAGCGAGAGTGTTTGGGAGTTGAGAAAAGGAATTTGTTGCAAGCGAGTGATGAACACGCGAGAGAGCGGAGAAGTGTTGTTCTCTCCATTGATTTTTTTTTCTATTTCTGCAAAAAGAAGAAGAAGAATATAACGGGAGGTAACATTCCGCGTTAGCTAAAACTAACAAGAGGTAATATTAGAACCGTACTATAAACGAACTAAAATTTTGATGATCATATTATAATTTTTAAAAATTAGGTGATCAAACTACAAGCACCCTAAAACTGTGATAAGTGTTTTATTTGTGAATTTATTCTTTAATATATAGATTATATACGATTTATGTTATAAAATTTATCTATTCTAACGTGGTCTATCTTATTTGAGTTTAGAGTTTGATATTTATTAGGTATAAATTGTAATGTTTTATTTTTATTTTAGCTATTTGTTTTGGTTCAGCCAATGTTTCATTTTAAGATAAAAAAAATCTTATTTTGAAGCAATGATTATTTGTTAACTAGTATGAATTAAACGATCTTAGTAGTAAATATATTGTTATTATTTTTTTAAGGGTCCGGATTCGAGCCCAAAAATACTAAGGGTGTGAGCATTTAATGTTAAATAATTGAGAGTTATCTTTGAACATATAATGTCTTATATTTATCATAGATTAATAAAAAAATTTATTAATTAATAATTTTCATCCATGAAGGGATTTTTTTAATTTAAAATAAAATATAAAAAATCAAAATACTATAAAAATAAAAAAGTAAAAAATAAAATAAAATAATTACTTATTCAAACATTAACAACATCTTTTTTTTCTATTCGTATTTGAAAACGTTCTCGGGTTAATCAAGTTTATAGAAGCAGCCCTGTGGATCCAAAAGTAGGCCCATAAATAATACAGGGATCATAACGTATTTTGGGCCTTAAATTCGTACAGAGAGAACCCTAATCTATTTTTATGCCCGACCCGGATAAAATTTTAAACCCCCCATACGCTTTATACAAAGAGAACATGCTTTGGGTTCTAGGTTCGAAAGTTTTCCATTCCACTTCCTCCGCAGCCAAACCATCCATCAATGGGGAAAAACAAGAGGTTCGACAAAAGACCCGAATCCGAACACTCACCTTCCACCGTCTTCGTCACCAACTTGCCTTACTCTTTCACCAACTCTCAGGTGTCCCCTTCTGGAAATTATGCTTGAGAACTATGTCTTAGATTCTTTTCTGTATATATAGAAATTAAAATAGTAGTAAATGGTTTTTTTCCTTCCAGCTTGAAGAAACATTTAGCGATGTCGGTCCGATTAGGCGTTGTTTTATGGTTACAAAGAAAGGTATGGTTTTAATTTGATTTGTTCATCGTGATTTTAATCAGTTGTTGATAAACATACTAATGTGTTCTTTGTTCATAGGGTCAACTGAACATCGTGGCTTCGCTTTCGTTCAATTGTAAGTTAAAATTGAGGTCCATTTGAATCTTTTTTTTACGCTATTACTTTTTTTCGTTTCAGAGTTTTAGGGCTCTTGGTTGGGCTGAATTTTCATGCTTCGTTTGGGGTTTAACTTTCTTCTTTACCTTTTTCTCTGTGTTTGCGTCACTTTGGAAGTGCTGTTGCTGAAGATGCCAACCGTGCTATTGAGTTGAAGAATGGTTCTTCTGTAGGAGGTCGAAAAATTGCAGTTAAATATGCAATGCACCGTGCTCCATTGGAGCAACGGCGGTCAAAGACAACCCAAGGTTTGGCTATTTCAGAATAACTGTGGAATTGTATGCATGTGTTATCTGGATGTTAATTACTGGTTGTCTCAGATGATGCGACCAATACAAAGAATGACGATGGTTGTCTTACCTCAACTGTAGAAGAGCATGGTTCGAGCCTGCCGAAATTAGGTTACAAAAGCTTTTATGTTATTCAATTACAATAGTTTGTTGTTATTTCTCATTAGTGACTTGTTTTGTTGTTGATATTTTGAATGCAAATATAGAGAAACCTGTGCAACCTAGAAAGTCAGCAACACTTTGTTCTGATCTAGTTGATAAAGGGAATTGCTCAGAGAAGCAGAGGTACTAAATTTGATTGCTAATTTAGTAAAAACTAGAATGATATATGGACTTCTAAAATATCATCATGTAGTTATTTGCAGGCAATTTTGAATTAATTTTCACTCATGATATGAATCATTAGAATGCTTTATGTTTTTTCTGATAATATTAAAAACACACTTCTTTTTATTTTCGTTTTTATGCATATTTAGTTTAATTAGTTTTTTATTTCGCTAAGTACACTTTTGGTTTTCACTTGGGAATTATGTTGTTCACTCTCTGACACATCAAGACATGACTTTTCTTCTCCTCTCTATGTTATGAAGGGTTGCTAGGACTGTTATATTTGGCGGTCTTCATAATGCTGGGATGGCTGAAGATGTCCATCGACGTGCAAAGGAGATTGGCACTGTCTGTGCTGTAACCTATCCTGTTCCAATAGAGGAGCTTAAACAACATGGTAAGCAAAAAGGTGTCCTTTTCTAAAATTTAATCAAATTGTTCTTTCACCCCCTACGAAACCTGAAATAGTGAAAGTTCAGAAGTAGAGTAATGTTATTTATGAAGAGCGCCTTGGATAATTTGATAGGGAACTAGAAAATTTCCTACTTTCGACATTGTTGGTGTACACTGTACAGTATATTCTTTATAAAATATTACCAGTTGAAATGGTTTATGATATAAGCAGGCTGGTTGTGAGTTGTGACATATGTTGTTCTACATGCTTGTCATTTGCATGTGTATATACTATTGCTGTAATGCCTCTCTGTGAATACTTTATATCCATTCACAAAAATCTGTAACATTGCGTTATTATGGTGCTTCCAATTCCAAACTTGTCAATAGTTATACTTTGTTAAAAACTATGACATATGGTTTCTGGATTGAAATTGATTGATAATCCAAGTCTTTATTTGAGGATTACTTTAATTGTTGTGGAATAATTGCAAGCCATAAATTAAAAAATTCCTAGGTCTTGCACAAGATGGATGCAAAATGGATGCTTCAGCAGTGCTTTTCACAAGCGTCAAATTGGCTCGTAATGCTGTGGCAATGTTACACCAGAAAGAGATACATGGAGGCATTGTTTGGGCACGCCAGCTGGGTGGTGAGGTAAAGTAACCATGACAAAACTGTGGTGCTTTTATTTATTTATATAAGATGATTGTTTTTGAGTTCCTACTATTTACTTTTTATATCTAAGATCTAATTATTTTTCTCTGGTACTTGTGATCCAGGGCTCTAAGACTCAAAAGTGGAAGCTAATTATCAGAAATCTTCCTTTCAAGGTTGCTTGATGCTAACAGTGTATTTTGATTATCCCTATAGTTGATTTTGCTACTTGCAACTCGAAGCCTAACTTCTAAATTAGCTTATTCAACATTGTTGCAGGCTAAGTTAAATGAGATAAAGGATATGTTTTTAGCAGCAGGGTTTGTCTGGGATGTATTTATTCCACAAAATTCTGAAACGGGGTATCTTCTTTTCTTAGAAAATCATTTAAATTTGTCAATTAATTTTCTTTATTTTTTATTTTATACACATGGTTTCCCCCCTTTCCCCAGGTTATCCAAGGGTTTTGCTTTTGTCAAATTCACATCTAAACAGGATGCAGAAAATGTACTATTTCTGGTTTATCCTTTTTTGCTATATAGATAATTTTTCTGGTACCTGTTTTTACAATTATATTTCATTTTCAGGCCATTCAAAAGTTCAATGGGAATTTTTTTTGTAAAAGACCAATAGCTGTTGATTGGGCTGTTCCGAAGAAACTTTACAGTGCCGGCGCTAATTCTGTTGTTGCTTCAGATGATGGTTTGTGTCCTTGACTAAAATTTGTATACTCATCAAAGATATTTATTATCTTGTTTCTTCTGAGCCTTTGGCTGTTTCACCCAGAGCTGAATGAGTGACCTTAACCTTATGGATCAATCATCCTTATCAATTATCAAATAAATAAGCACATGTGATTGATTAGAGATTTCTTGAAACATATTCTGGTAATTTATGTCTGTTTTTGTATCACATGCAAGCGTGAGCGCACACACACAAGCACGGCACATACAGTAGGGATATACTATATATTTATGCTTAGTAGGTAGTCATGTTCCACATATATATATTATGCCTTTGCTTTGGTAATTGTTGCGTTTCTTTTCACCTTTTCTCATCTGTACTTGGCTTTATGTCATGCCATTTTCTTGATAAATTCTTTAGTAAAATTTTCATCTTCTCATCTGTACTTGGCTATATGTGTATCATTGCTATGGCTTTACAGGGCAGCTGAATAAAATTGACAAGGAAAGTGATACTGATAGTAGTAGTATCGATATGGAAGATGAAGGTGGGGACAATGATAGTGATGATGGTATTGCTTCAAATGACTCGAATATATCAGAGATGGAAAGGACACCAATTGTACTGGATTTTGATAAGGAAGTAGACATTGCGAGGAAAGTGCTGAATAGCTTGGTGACATCCTCTTCTAAGGATTCTCTTCCTCTCCAAGATGATGCCATTATGCCCAACGGGAAAGACGAGATGAATGTAGATGAAACCATCGATGTGCAAGATAAGTTACCTGTTGAATCTGCAATAGAACCAGATGTGATTAAACCTGAAAAATCTGGCAAAAACAAAGAAACTGATGGCGAAAGATGAGTTGCAGAGAACAATTTTCATAAGCAACCTTCCATTTGACATCGACAATAAAGAAGTGAAAGAAAGGTTCTCTGCCTTTGGTGCAGTGCAATCCTTTATTCCCGTCCTCCATCCAGTTACCAAGTATTGACTCTAAATAGTTTGAAATGTTTTATGTCTCACTCCTTTAAACCTGTAATACTTATTGTTCTTTTGCTCCCCTGGCAGGCGACCGAGAGGAACTGGTTTTCTCAAGTTTAAAACTATAGATTCTGCTGTTGCAGCAGTTTTAGCAGCAAATGCTGCATTTGGTTTGGGTATTTTTCTCAAGGTAGGCAGCTCAAAGTGTTGAAGGCATTGGATCGGAAATCAGCACATAATAAAGAATTGGAGAGGGCTAAAGCTGAGGAACATGACCAGCGCAACCTGTACTTGGCAAAGGTTGCTTTACTTTACACATAATTGAATGTCCATTAATTTAGTGTGCTTGTAGTATAGTTTTGACATTCTTGTTTATATGACTTAATAGGAAGGACTTATAGTTGAGGGGACACCAGCAGCTAAAGATGTTTTGTCCAGTGAAATGGAAAAACGCAAAATGTAAGGATTAGTTTTATTTATTTCCCCTGATATTATAAGTCCGATACTGACACAAGTTTGTTCCGCCAGGAATGATTTAAATGGATAGTAAAAACAGAATGGTAGTTTAAGGACAAGGTTAGGTAGATGCTGTTTTCTGAATGTTTCACATTTAATCTTTTTATATGAAAAAGAATATTCAAGTATGTTACAAGATCCTTGAATTAGCTTTAACTTTTGAAAGCAACTCGATAATGATAGTTCTTGA
The DNA here is from genome assembly GCF_006381635.1 of Hibiscus syriacus. Classification (NCBI taxonomy): domain Eukaryota; kingdom Viridiplantae; phylum Streptophyta; class Magnoliopsida; order Malvales; family Malvaceae; genus Hibiscus; species Hibiscus syriacus. The sequence goes on along the minus strand of NW_024061986.1, from coordinate 7,187 downwards.
TGGTCTTGCTGGTTCTCTTGTGAAACTTAACTTTCCTATATTATTTATATTTAATCTAAGGCGCTTTGGATGCCTTCCAGGTTACATGAAAAAAAGATGACCAAGCTCAAATCCCCGAATTTCCATGTTTCGAGGACAAGACTTGTTATATATAATTTGCCGAAGTCCATGACTGAAAATGAATTGAAACAACTTTGTATTGATGCAGTTACCTCACGAGCTACAAAGCAAAAACCTGTAATACGACAGGTTAGATAAAATTGATAATCTGTTGTTAAAGTGTTTTTTCCCCTTTAATTCGTTACATAGTTTTCTGCATGTATAGAGTGCTGCCTTATGTCTTAAATTTGATATTACCCGTTCTGACATGCAGATCAAGTTCTTGAAAACTGTGAAGAAGGGAAAGATTGTTGTTAAAAATCAGTCGCGTGGGGTTGCCTTTGTCGAGTTTACGGAACATCAGCATGCACTTGTTGCTTTGAGGGTTCTCAACAATAATCCAGGTAAGTCCCTATTGTTATATCTCATTTGTATGATGGCTGTAATTTTGATGCTAGATTTGTCATTTTTTTCTCAATATCTTACAGGGGGGGATAAAGGTTAATTATATTGTTTTTTTTTCTATTTATAATCTAAAATTGTCATTTGTTGTTTGCAGAAACATTTGGTCCAGAGCATCGCCCAATAGTGGAGTTTTCCATCGATAATGTGCAGACATTGAAGCTGAGGAAAGCCAAGATACAAGCTCAGCATCAAGACGCTAGTGATAATTTGAACAATGCACAGCAAAAAGAAAAATCACATCCATTCGACGATCAGCCTAACAAATCACGGAAACGGAAATCTAGAGATGAGAAAAGGGCAACGAAGCATTCAGAGTTGAACAAGGCTGAGATGGAAAACAGAGTTGCAACTGGAGAAGGCCAAGCTAGTAAGAAGCCAAAGCATAAACTGACCGGTGAAAAGACAAAACCATCTTGGAAAGAAAATTTGGAAGGCTCCAATCAGAAGGTGAAAGGATCAAATCATAAACCCGGTCGCAAAGCCGGCCAAAAGTCTGTTGTTGGAAGTTCTGTAAAGGTAGAAACAAATGTTAAGGAAACCCGCAAATTAAAGTCGAAAGAGGTGGAAGCAATTCCTCAGCCAAAAGAGAGGACGCGACAAGTGCATGCAAAGCGGGAGGAGGGAGAGGCGAATTCAAAAGGAAAACGGCCAAGAAGGAATAAAGATCCATCAGGGAGAGATGTGGTGGATAAACTCGATATGCTAATCGAACAATACAGATCAAAGTTCTCTCGGCCAAAATCGACACCCGAGGCTGAAAAACAATGTTCTAAGAAGCTTAGAAGGTGGTTTCAAGATTAATACCATTAACAGGTTATGAATAATTTTTAGCATATCTTAATCATATCCATCTTTTAGGGTAAAATGAGAGTATTAGATGAGCATTTTGATGTTAACGCAATTGCCATACAAGTTTTGTACTATGTTAACGATTCTGTGGACTTTGTAACTTGATATACTGTTGAATATTCTGTATGGTTAAAACAAGTTTTGAGTTTGGATCTCTATTGATATCAATGGCATATACTCTACATTTGATGCAGCCATTGCGTAGGGATAAACAAAAGAATATCCCCTCAACCTCCTTTGGATTATTTATTTATTATCGTAATATGATCATATTGAGAAATAATAAGAAAATTGAAGTATTTAAAAGGTTTTTTTTTTAAATAAGGTAAAATTAGTAAGAATAACTTAATAAGCTCCAAAATTCAGAGACCACGTTCTTTCAAAAAAATCAAACATCAATTAATTGAATTAAATGCTCGAACCCATTCTATGATTTTGTAAGATTATAAATAATTTTGGAAGTTTTAAGATGATTTCATGGATTTAAAGAGATATTTTAGAATGATTGGATGAATTGAATGAGGGGGTCAATTCAAATCTTATGATAATATTTGAGATTTATTGATTCCCGTATACGACAACCGACAATGATCATCACTTAAGTAATTAATTTCTAATTAAAGAGAATTGATTGGGAACTAAGGTTCATAAATTGATTTTTCTGATGTCTCATCTTATAATAGTAATAATATTTTCTTTAAAATTTGTGTTAATCTAAAATATAAAAATCAAATATTCAAAATTTTAACATCAAAATCTAATTTTTTTTATTTTATTAATAAATTTAAATACACTATCATATTTTTTTTTATTCTGTGTGGTTTCTGATGACAAACCCTAAATATTTAGAAACTTATTAGGTTTTATATTAAATTTACCATTTCAGCTATATATTTCTCATTATATTTAACTAATAATTCATTCATATATATTGAAAAATGGGATCAATTATAGGCCCATCGGTCATCACAATATATTATAATATCAAATAAAAAGCATTAACAAGTGTTTGTTGGTCCAGAAAAAAAAAGACAAGGTAAAGTATCATGATTTTGCCGTCAAATTCTATATCTTGTCTTTTATTCGTTTTATTATTTTTTAGTCTAAAATGTATATAAAATAATATTTATTTTAAAAATTTCAACCATTTGATGATGAATATTAAAATATTTTTACAGACGTCATGTTAAAACTCAAAATCTTAAAATATACCGGATATCTTTTAACCGCTAAAACCAACTCAACAGTTCCAAAACAGCTGATGACAAAACCGTTTAAATAACGGCGTTATTGAAACGGTTATTACAGGCATCACTGATCAAACAAAATCAAAAGAATGGTCAAATTAAAGCCCAAAATATTGTCAAAAGTAACCGAACCGAACCCGAATGGTCCAATCCTAATCCAGCATCTTCCCTATTTTCATGGAATTCAATTTCCTTTCGGCGGTTACAGAACAGCCCAAAACCTGAAAGCAACCGCCATTCAACTCCAGCACTCCACTCTTCCACGTGTCTTTCTACAATTGGAGCTAACTTACCTTGCTATTCAGCAACCTTTTGTAAATGGCGTAATCATGATTTTAATCCTTCTACTAAAACAGATTTTAAACTTTAACCCCTTTACTTTTTTTTATTTAACCACTTGTGCCCGATTATTAATCGAATATTTCGGATCAAATTTTACAAAAACTCATTATGTGACGATCCTCCTAATCCAATTTAATTTTTTTCTTATTATTTTACGATAGATTATTTAGGATTTAAACCTTAGATTTAAGTGTTAACTATAGACTTAATTGACTAATCCATTTACTTTGATCCAAAATAATTTATTTATTTTAATCTAGAATAATTTGATCAACTACTCTTATATTATTATGGAAAGATCTGAATTAATAATAATCTTAAATTATTACTATTAATTTATTTGTATATTTTTAATTAAAATTAAGATTTTAAGTGTCATGTAAATTTATATTGTTAGTTAAGAATTCTATACCATCTTGATTGTGTAATCAGTAAATAGTAAAAATATATTTTGTGCCATCGTTTTAACGAAATAACTAATTTGAACCTACAAATGATTAAATTTAAAATTTCTCATGATAGAAGGACTTAAAAGTAAAACTAAAATTGAAACTTGTAAATTACCCAAAACACCCTCATGACTGTTAGTTTTGAAAATTTTAGTGCCTCCGCCGCCTTTAAATAAGGCGCCTTCGTTCCCCGTTTCCCTAAAAAATAAAAACTTTCGGTTTGAGGAAAGAAGAAAAGAATGGAATATCGCATTCTTTCGATGTTTGTTATTTTGTCTTGTTACTTAGCTGGCGTGATTTGTACGGAGACTTTCTCCGCGGGGGGGTTCCAAGTTGATCCGTTGATCGAGCAAGTAACGGACGGTCACGATGGAGCCGAGCCACCGCTGCTGACGGCGGTGCATCACTTCTCGCTCTTCAAGGACCGGTTCAAGAAATCGTACGGGTCAGAGGAGGAGCACGATTATAGGTTCAAGGTTTTCCAGTATAACCTGAAACGGGCGGCGCGTCATCAGAAGCTTGACCCATCTGCGACTCACGGGGTGACTCGGTTCTCCGATTTGACTCCGGGCGAGTTCAGGAAGGCGTATTTGGGATTAAGGAGATTGAGATTGCCTAAAGATGCGACCGAGGCACCGATTTTGCCTACCGATAATTTGCCTGAAGATTTCGACTGGAGAGAAAAAGGAGCTGTTTCACCCGTCAAAAACCAGGTCCTTACTTTTTTTCTAAAGAATTTCAATTTTATAAGTTCTGATTTCATATAATTTATTTATGAATTTTATACTGGGTTTTGTTATTAGGGTTCATGCGGATCATGCTGGTCTTTTAGTACAACAGGAGCCTTGGAAGGTGCTAACTTTTTGGCAACCGGAAAACTCGTGAGCCTCAGCGAACAACAGCTCGTGGATTGCGATCACGAGGTTCCATTTTCAACCTCTTTTTTCTATTTTAAGCTGCCAAAAACGAAAGAATCGATGAACATGATAATAAAAGATCAAATATAATTTCAGCTGTTTACTTCACATTACATGCAATCTTTTTGGTTTGCAGTGTGATCCAGAAGAGAAAGGTTCATGTGATTCTGGATGCAATGGTGGGCTAATGAACAGTGCTTTTGAGTATACTCTCAAAGCTGGTGGACTTATGCGGCGGAGGACTACCCTTACACCGGCACTGATCGAGGGACCTGCAAATTCGACAAGACCAAGATCGCTGCCAAGGTGGCTAACTTCAGTGTTGTTTCTTTAGATGAGGATCAAATCGCTGCTAATCTTGTCAAGAGTGGTCCTCTTGCAGGTAAATATTATCTTCTTATGCATAATTTATGTCATGTTGATCTCGTTCCGGTTAGTTTCTCGCTTACGGAATTCAATTATTGGTTGTTTTGTTTGAACGCAGTGGCTATCAATGCGGTGTACATGCAGACCTACATTGGGGGGATTTCATGCCCATACATATGCTCCAAACGCCTTGATCATGGAGTGTTGTTGGTGGGGTATGGTTCGGCTGGGTATGCACCAGTTCGCATGAAGGAAAAACCATACTGGATCATTAAGAACTCATGGGGACAAAACTGGGGCGAGAATGGGTTCTACAAGATCTGCAGGGGTCGCAATATTTGTGGTGTAGATTCCATGGTTTCTACCGTTGCTGCTGTTAATACCAACTCTCAATAGACCTTAAAGCTCTCATGTTTCTAAATTTGGGTTCAAACAATTGAATGTTTATTACTGCAAAGTTTAATTAATCTTTTTTCATTAATTTTTTAGCTATTGTTTGCGCTTTCCTGAAATTGAACTCGAAATGTTTCGACTCAAGTTGGTTTTCATAGATGATAGAACACGACTATGGCTATTGCTAATTAATTTGATATTTTTTTGAGACTACTGCTAGTAGATATATCAGTCTCCTTTAACTCTCACTACTCAAATTGAAAGTGGAACCCTTAGACCTAACTTAATAGTTACTATTGAATCATAATAGCCCCGTTCATAAATCATTTTTAAGAAAAACGTTTACCAATTAAAATATCATAGATAAACTTATGTCATTAGGCTGAGAATAATATTTAAATAATATATAACCTCTTACAATATGAAATCAATACTTCACCTCCTATAGCCAAATCGATCCTATAAAAAAAGAAAAGAAGAAAGAAAGGAAGACTAAAATAGAATAAGCTACAAAATTCAGTGGGTCCTTTAGATATAATTAGATAATATAAATAATTCAAGTTTAATTTACTAAACAAAATAATATTTAGAATAAAAAAATTCATATATTTACCAACAGAATGCCACAACAGAAGTTCACAACCTTACCTTTTATTTTAGATTAACATAACAAGAACATTATCTTCCGCACAGGAACTACAAACCTCCGAAGATAGCCGAGAATAAATAAAAAAAACAAATGAAGATGTTATCATCCGAAGAGGAATCTGAGTTAACCTCCAAGCAGGAACTCAACAAAAATCAGAATGGGGAAACAATTCTCCAAAAAGGATCCCAAACAGAAACAAGAAGTGGATATTATCCTCTATGGAGAATTCTATGCAGAAACAGGACAAATACATTACCCTCCGTAGAGCATCCTATGTAGAAACATGATGGGGATATTACCCTCCGTAGAGGATCCCATACAGAAACAGGATAGGGATATACCATCCATAGAGGATCCCATGTAGATAACATAAATACTTCAATGCACAAATTAATACTGATAAAACATCAAACAAAAATCAGACATGTTATAGATAAATATAATCAGAACACGAACACACTTACAAATAACATAATATAATAACCAAACAATATTCAGCATACTACACGGGTTAAGGGGACACATTTATATCAATTCAATATTACCATTTAAGCCCTAAGCTTCCTACTATCAATAATGTTAGGTCATTCGGGATGTAACCGTATCTCAAGATGTACATGCAGAATCAAATTGAGTTGAAGATGGTGGTCGGGAACTACTGAAGAGCGATGTAAAGATACATTATCATCTTCAGAACATAATACCAAAAAGTGAGTCCAAAATCTCATAATTTACAAAACATATTTATGACTTAAAGTGATAAATAACGCAAAATGAGGCTTTCGGGTCAGAATTTGACAAAATAGACTATGAAAACGAGCTCGAAACGTCGAAAAATATAAATATAGGGGTCATCAAAAAAGTTAACGATCAAAGTCAATGGATTAGGTCAAAGGGTTGGGTTAACAGATCAGGTTAATGGGTCGAGTTTAGGTTCGATTAATAGTTCAAAATTGGTTCAGTTAGACTGGTTCAGGATCGATTTAGTTAAATCAATTCAACCCTCTAAACCGATATGCAAGAAAAACATCTTCCACAAGCGTAGTGGCGGCGCGTGTGGCATGTGGGCCAACCTCCGGTGGCCGGAATTGTACCAAAATTTTCAGACTTACATTTTTCGATGTAGGGAGTCCCATTCTAAGGTCGGTTTATGAAAAGGAGCATTGGAGATGATGTTTTTACGAATCTCAACCTTTTCCCCTCTTCCCGATTACGAACGACGGCGGTGCAGGAGATAATAACGTTATCGGGCGGAAGGGAACAACAAGAGGAACCTAACGGTGCTAGCGATGACACCCACGACGACGTAGACGGTAGTAAAATGGTAAGAACCCAAAGGCAGACCTAGCTTAGGAGTTACAACTGAATCAGAGTAGCCCTTTGATAAAACATTTACCGATTAAATATCATA